>NW_025335798.1:10953328-11058970 GCF_004798865.1 Varanus komodoensis | reverse complement strand
AAGGGAAAAGAGCCACCTTTAATAATATCGTGGGTTAAGGACAAATATGTTGATATTTGATCTGCTTGTGTTTGTTTAAGTCTATGAATAATTATACCTAATAATAACGATGAATCTTCTCATATATATTACATATATATATGACAAGGTCTGTAATGCATATGTTATCTACTGTGATGGATATATTCAAATCTTATGCTAAATAGTTTAATACTTTAGTTTGCTTTTTGTGTTTTGTTTTGATTTATCAAAATATACCATACAAATTAATTGGAAAGCTCAAACAAAAACCCTAATAGAGTTAATTAATTAAAACATTTTAAAGGTCATGAGTGTTTTTTTATCCTATTATATTAGTGTCTAGGCAAAAAAGGATAACATTTTGCCATCTGGAATGTTTCGAGGAAGTCCCCTTCATTTCAATAAACTTCTGCATTAGTATCCAGGCACAGTGTTATTACTAGCAAAACAAAAGGATTGCATGTTTCTCTATGGTATTAAGAAAGGCAAGCGAGCCTTCATTACAGAACAAATTTAGCCCTTGATATGAGGTGACATTTATTCAGCATCTGTGCACTCAGGGGATGAAAGTAAAATTGATGAATGCATGACTAAATCTAAGACATGCCTTTTAATTTTGCCACAATGAAGAGTAGGGGAAAAGTCAATTAGGAAGTGCAACAGAGGATGTTGCTGGCAGGCAGCCTTCCCTTCTACCTAGTCCCAGCAATTCTTAGGAACATCAAACCAAAGACAAATATAGGAACTCCAAAAGCCATTTATTGTATTTTTCTGGAGAGAGATTTGGGTAAAATGGGAATTCTTTTGTTTCTGATTTTTGGATTGCAAGAGGAGGAAAGGAAGAACCAATTTGTGCATAGTTACACATGGCAACTAGCGCCACTGGCTTTACTCAGGAGTTTTTAAAAATAGTATGTTGGGCAGCATATCCCTGGGGCACATTCTTTGTTCATTACTGTTACTGAATTGCAGTCCTGATTACTTTCCTGGCAGAGTGTTATCAGGACATCTTCAGAAAGATACCATATGCATGTTAACTCTGAGAAAGACTTCCCCAACCTGGTGCCTTCCTGATGTTTTGGATGATAACTCTCAGGATTCCTAAGTATTGGCCACACTGTCTGGGACTGATGGGAACTGAGGTCCAAAAGATCTGGAGGGCATCAGGTTTGGGAATGCTGCCCTGCAGGAAATGATTGCAAAAGGAACAGCTAAAGGAATACTAAACATATTTGCCTGACACAAACTGGCTTACGCTTGACTTAACCTCACTGCATTTGAATTGAAAAGCATTGTTCTGAGTGGAACATCAGCTCCGAAGTTTTCAAGCTCTGAGGTGTACAAATAGTAATGATCTAAAAAGTACCTTGCAGTTAGACCAATTGTAGCACTTATTTCTGATGCCAGTCGCTAGCCAGAGGCCATCATGAATTTGCGAGGATGGTGTGAAGGTGCAGACTGACCTCCAGCCTGGTCCAGGCAACCAGGATTCTGTGATGCCTTTCAACCTGGGGTTTCCATTCTTAGTTTTTGTGAACTTGCCAAGGACAGACTTTTATGCTACATGTTTGTTGTAAGTCACTGTGCTGGATGACCTTAAAGGTGATGAAATGGACTACACAAAGCAAGACATATACTGGTGTCATGGCTGCCTGAAGAACTCTCTCAAGTTTCTGTTTAAAAATAGTGTGTAAGTGCATAGCACAGATTCAGATGTTTTTCATAGATGCTAAAGAAAAGGGAATCATAGAAGAAGAGGTCTATATATAAAACATGATTCATTTCACCCACCTTTGTGTGGAATGTGCAGCAATCTAACTGCCTGCTGTAGTAGGGCAAGATGTGTTTAGGACAGGCAGTGAAGAATTTCAAGCCTGTCTGGGGGAAAAGCAGGCAAAATATAATGGAAATTTGATAATCCTTTGAAGGTAATAACCAGGGTGGTTTTCAGCACTCTTTAGCTCTAGGAATCTCAGTAGGTTCAAGCACTGGAGGTTGTTCTGTATGTACACAGCTGCACTTATATGAGTTGTTGCTGGTTTTATTGTAAGAGCTTCCTGCAGAGGATCCTGGGAATTGCAGTCTGGTGTTGGTGCTGAGCTTATATTGTCCCTCCCTTCATTCCCCCTTCTGGAACAATAAATTTAGACATCAGGAATTGACTATCACACTAGCTTAAATTTACAGTTTATATACGTCCAACCACAGCGTAAGAGAAGTGCTTAGCGCTACAGCTGTTGGCATTGCTAGCATGCTTCTCTAGAATGTAAGTACAGTAGCGCAAGTACAAGAACCAGCATCAGCATCTACTGTTCTGACCCAGTTGCAAAGGTTTAGTTGGATACCTAGTTCTTTCATTTTACAACAAATGCATGGACAAGCCTTTGGATCCTGTGCAGAAGCTTCTGCTTGCTGCTTGAAGAAAGAAAGAACTAAGTATCACATCAAGAAAAAGAGCCGTAAGGCCTTATTTATTTATTTATTTATTAAAACATTTTTATGCCGCCCCATTCGCCGAAGCCTCGGGGCGGCTTACAACATAGATAAAACAAGTTAAAATCCATATAAAATAATCTTAATTATAACTCACATTATAAAATAAGGCCTTGCTTGCTACACCTTGCCAGGAAACAGACCAGCCAATACATTTTCATTTTTGTGCATTCAGCTTATTCTTGTAATAAGCATGACTAAATCTTGAGAAATTAGAATTCATGACTGATTTTAAAACAATGTTATTGTCCTATTCATTCCAAGCATGTGAGTGTCCTTGATTTTCTCTTATTTTAGCTTTCTTTACTTAGTGATCTAATCAAGATGCCCATATCTTACCCAGTTTTTGAAAGCAAGGATTGTTTGTTCAAGTTCAGAAATATTTCCTCTAACACTAGGATTTCATATACTATGTAATTATTTTCTAATATATCTCACAACAAGGAAAGATGAAAGGAAATGTCAATGTACTGATTACATATGCATGGGAAGCCCAAACTGAAGTTCAGTCCAGACAAGACGGAGGTCCTGTTGGTAGGTGGGCCGGGCTTCGGGTTGGGGGACCTGGACCTTGTCCTGAACGGGGTTGCACTCCCTCTTAGGGACAGGGTTCACAGCTTGGGAGTGCTCCTCGACCCAGAGCTGACATTAGAAACTCAGGTAACAGCAGTGGCGAGGAGCGCCTTCCTTCAGCTTTGGCTGATCCATCAGCTTCGTCCCTACCTGGAGAACGACTGCCTGGAGACTGTGATACATGCATTGGTAACTTCCCAATTAGTTTTCTGTAATGCGCTCTATGTGGGGCTGCCCTTGAAGACGGTCCGGATACTTCAATTCGTGCAAAATAGAGCTGCCAGATTGCTGACGGGGACTGGGCGTTGTTCTCATATAACCCCAGTTCTCCGTCAGCTTCACTGGCTCCCCATTAAAGTCCGGGCCCAATTCAAGGTGTTGGTTATCAACTATAAAGCCCTTAACGGCTTGGGACCTGGTTATCTAAAGGAGCCCTCGCGTCCATATATGCCCCCCCGCCCCCTGAGATCGGCGGGGGAGGCCCTTCTCCGGGAGCCCTCTGTGAGGGATATTAGGAGGGTGAGTACCCGGAGGAGGGCCTTCTCTGCGGTGGCGCCTCACCTATGGAATGCGTTCCCCAGAGAGGTCTGCCTGGCGCCATCGTTATTTGTTTTTCAGCGCCAGGCCAAGACCTTTTTATTTAAACGATATTTTAATTGTTAATCTGTGTTTTATTTAATGGTTTTATATTATCACTGAGAACTCCAAATTTTTAATATTGTTCTATGCTTTGTTCATTTGTTTTCCTTGTGAGCCGCCCCGAGGCTTCGGCGATGGGTGCGGCATAGGAATGTTATAAATAAATAATCCAGCTAAAGCCCATTAGGGTCTACCAATTTGGGCTTTCCATTTCTCTCTCCTTTTCCAGGCTGGGAATTCTTATCTCTGCTGAGCTACTGAATGGAGATAAGAGCCTTTTCAGCATTCAGTAGTGATTTTGATTCCAGTCACAGTGCACTGAACAAGGAGGTTTAAAGCCCCACCCAGTTGTGTTACACTGGGGATGAAAATACCCCCATCCTTAACTGATCTTCATGGATCTTCATACCTTTGTGCCTGTGTGAAAGATGGGCAAGAGATTAGAATAGCAACAGCCACTCTGGACTCTAGCCACAACCGCGACTGGCATACCTTCCTGGTAATGGATCCCAGGTGTGGAGTGGACTGTGCTCCTTTTACACACATGCCGAGGGGGACAACGACAACACTTTCCAGATCTTCCATTAGCACTATAATTTGAACTGGATCATTTCTAATATTTCCAATTTTGCATGTGTATAGTTTGATTCAAAGATAGTTTGCATATTACCATTCCGAATGGTAATAAACCATTGAGTTCAGTGAAGCTCCAAAGATAATGGAATGCACACTAGTGAAAAGCAGATCAAAATGGAAGGAGCATTAGTGAATCATTTGAAGATGGAAGGGATGCTGGACTATCATGTGAAGAGACCTTCAATTGACTCAGTCTAGTGCTTAATCCCAGAGGCTAAACCTGGGATATTCTGGCACCCCTCAGATTAACATGTAACATGTGTGATACCTGTTCTAGTCCAGTAGGCAGCCAAATTAACAGGTGTTCTGGCTTGGATCAAATCTTGGTGACATCCTAGTCACAAAGGAGTAAACAAGATGGAATTTTAACCTCACACATCCATAACTCTTTAAATGCTCTTGAACTCACCTTTGTGAAACATTCCCTTGCAAATTAGAACAGTCTGAATTAAAGAATCAGCTTTACCTTTTCTTTTTTTAAGGGAGTTATAACTGGTGAAAATCTTTGCTGGTGAATGCTAATCTATTCCTGCTTATTGTCTGATGAGTCTGGAAATCTGTGCTGGGGTTTTCAAAGGTTTCCAAAATCCTTTTCAAAGTGTATGGTAGGCTTTGGAGTATTGCTTTCATGTGAAACTGCTGCAGTTGCTGATTTAGACCAAGTTTATCCTTTCTTGAACAACTGTAAAACTGAACAGCTAAGATGTGTTTTGATCTTACACATTTTAAAATCTTACAACTGAATATACAACTTTGTATATGAAAAACAGCTAAGAAGTTAATAAAAATATATAATTTTGTTGAAATGGTCAGAAATGTCAGAGGGAGGGGGAAAGGGGATTGAACATCCTGAGTTTTGCACATCATTTGACTGTTACAGATTTCTTTTTAAATGGCTCTTGAAGTGTCATGAAAATTAATAAAATGAGGGAGCTGCAAATGATCACTGTGTGCAGTTAAAGCACACAAATGTAACAACTCTGACTGCATCTGACTGCCAGCTGTTGCTCTTTCTCACTGGAAGTATTGCCTGTTGATGCATGCTGAATTTGTATCTAAGAAGGAAGCTTATTTACCAGTTGTACCTCTTTAGTGTGCTTACTATTGCTTGTCTTCTTATGGAACTGGCTAGTACAACTTTGTTAATGCATACTTGGGTTTACAAGGATAAAAATGGTGAAAATCAGAGAAGTTGTATGCTTTGTGACAATACAGATGGAGATCCTGACTCGTGCATGATCAGAAAGGAATATATGGAGCTTAGCATAGTTCTCTCCTCTTCCCACACGGCTGGGAGGAGAGATCCACTAGGATTCCCCTTTCATCTTAGCCAGTGGCTGCCTTCTTGTGGTGTACTTTAGTTTATTAAACAAGCCAGCTAAATAATCCAGAATTTACAATTTGTTTGTGTAGTAACTGTCCAGAGTTTATCCACTATTCCTGCTTCATATATAATGCTAAACATTGGGGTAAGTGCAATTGATTACTGATTTATTCTCCTTCCCAGTTGCTCTGAAATGAGGAGCTGAATGTGTGAATGCACTCAACATTAAACTATGGTTTAGTGTGACATGCAAAATCTCTCGTGGGTTTAATCCATTCTGTTACAGGTGTGTTAGCAAATGTGTCTTAAGGTCACCCCATCCCTCTGGAGGACACAGGTACCACAGCAAGCCATTAGGATTTGATAGGAAAGTCTCATTTAATAGTGCTCAGATCCATTTGCCTTGAATTTTCCTTTGCTATTTGGAAGAATTACCAGCGAAGCAAAAGCACTCTAGCCTGTGCTAGCAGAGAATGAAAGCACTTGCTTTAACCTTCCGTAAAACATACTGTGAACTACACAGTGAGGTGCAGAAGAAAAGGCAAGCGAGGAGAGTAGTGAGCCATGGGGCTGGTGAAGTGTACATGTGTGGATAGTTGGGAGAAGGTTCTTCCCTCTTCTGCTTCTGGCTTTTAATAGACTTTCTGAGTGGGAAATAGACTCTCCTTCTCTCTTGATCTCTCTCCCTCCTTCCCCTCCCTCCCTCTCTCCAAGAATACAGGCATTCAAACCATTTGCTAATTATATTTTCTTTTCAGGTAGAGATAAAATATCCTAGGACATGTCTTGGTTGCTTGGATGTTTTGTCATCCAGTGTCAAAAAGCTGAATGCAACACAGTCATCTGGGCACACGGAGCTCTTTTCCTGACCTGTTCTGCCATGTATTGCTGGAATGCCATTGTTTCCCTGTACGTCCTCTGATGTTCTGAACATCTGCTGAAAGGAGAAACATATATTGCCCTGTGGGTATTGGGTTGCCATGTGTAAGAGTGCTGTTTGCATTCCCACTTCCAACAGAGCAAGCCTAAAGCTACATCTTTGGTGGTGATGAAATGCTGCAGGCAAGATGTTTGCTGTCTGTGGCTCTCTTTGAATCCTGACTTGTCTCTCAGTAGTTAATTTGCAAGAACTTAATATACAGAAGTATTTATTTGTTTCATGTTTTGTCCAAGACTCCCTTCCTTCTTTTTTCCATCTTTTGGACACCCAAGAATGAAGAGATACTCTGAAATACAACTAGTAGTTGATACTCAAGGTTTCTTAGGATTTCTTTCAAGTTAGTCCTTAATATCCTTTACTTACCCTATTCTGTTCTTGGTCTGGATGGTTAAAAGTGCTAAAATAAGTTGTGAAATAAATGGAGGAAGCAAAAGTTTAGAAAGAAGGTAGCATACAAATGTGGCAATATTATCTCCATGCTTAAATATAAAAGAAAAATATTAGACAATACTGTGTAGGTTGGATTATAGAATTCCTGTTCAGATGCAGCGCTTAATCAAGGAACTATGAATGCCAAGACTGGCCTGAACTTCTGATGAGCATCCCAGAGTAGTGGTGTAGGTGGACAGACACATAGTCTTCTCTTGTCTGAACAGACCAGGAGAATAGAGAAGACCAAAGAGGACACTTACAGCAATCTTTCCTGTGGGTGGCAATTCTATAGAATGTATCCGATCCTATTTTGGTCTAACATTTGGGTTCTTTTCAGAATAGTTAAGGATACAGCACTAATTTAAAGTCAAAGGGAACACTGAAGCCCTGTTGCTGGTGGGAAAAAAAAGGAAGGCAATACATTTTCCTAATGTGATCTGAACCAAAAAGCTTTATTGTTTGTGGCAGCTAGGAGAAGGATTTTGCTGAGTAAATGGAGGATGACCATCAGCAACAGCTGTAGTGTGTCCACTCCTTAGCACAACTGGAGCTATTGCAGATTGGCTCTCTGCATGGAATCTCGTCCTGCTGATCCCCATTCAGGGCACTCTGGTGGCATGGATCCTGTTCATTGCTCCTCAGGCGCCTCTACTATCCTCTTTTCCTACAAGGTTCCTGCTTCTGTGTTCCTGCCTTGCTTCAGCCACAGCTCAGAGAAAGGGAGATAAAGCTTTCACAAGCTTAGCCTTGTGGTTCCACTGTTCCCTCGTGTATAAAGGAGTGGGACCTTATGTAGAACTGTCAGGATTTTATGCTTGCATTCATCGGTGTGGGAAAATCAACAGCAACACTGAAATGTTTCAACAGCTCATTCTATAGTGTTGAATAATTGCTCATGCAGCTATTTGTGCTATGTATAACAAGAGAGTTGTTCATAAAATGTTATTCCCCAGCACCAGAGGTGACAGTTTATCCTGGAATCCCCGGTATATGCTCCAGCCAGCCTTCTTGTGTGTCATTTTTCTTGGGGTAAAAAAAATCAAGTATTTGTGTGGACAAGTCTGCCATCCTCACATCCATGAATGGTAATTCCTTTAGTGAACTTTATTTGATTCTGATCAACTTCACTGCTGAAGCCAATGGATCCGTTTTTATATTGTGCTCAGATAAATCAAGTACACAATGGTATGAAAGTTTAGATAGAAAAAGGGCTTACAACTAGGGCATGCTGAGTCATAGGCCTTTCTCTCTTGCATAGAATCATACCTTTAAGCTACCAAAGTTCTTTCAGTAAGGCAGAAAATTCTCCCCTGCGGTAAGAACTTCTGGGTTTTCCTGTTCCAGGCTGACCGAACAAGTTGGCCCTCTTTACATGGATAGACTGAGAGATTTCAGATCATATTTTCAATCCGCACAGATTATTAGGAAAAGTACTGTTGCAGTGGCTCTGCCCATGTTAATGGAGCAGCCTTTACGGCATCCGTTAACCATGCTGGCCGGGAATGTTGGAAGTTGCAGCACAGCATAAGTAGCAGTCCCTAGGCTGGGGCAGGCTGCCCTGTTCAAACGTTGGGTGCCTGTGTAAATACCGGTCTGCCCAAGCTGCGGCTGGTACAGCCTGCTTCCTCACAGCTGATGTGAGCCTGCTCCCCATGGCTGATGGCAGAAAGGTAAATCAAAGTCTAACTCAAACAAGGGCAATCAGATTTAAATTAAGGTTGTTGCCAAACCACATTATAAATGTGATATTTTAAAATATCCTGAGGGATCACTTAGTTTAGAGTGCTGAGCATTGTTCAATCTTTAACAATAATTGGAAAGGCTAGGTTTGTTAGGAGAGGTTTATTCCAAACAAAAATTTGGAATGGCATCTCCCTTTTTCTGGCAAGCTTCAGCAACCTTGCTTCATGCATTTATTAACATGAACAGCTACAAGAACAGTTTAAGGACTCTGTGTGCATCTTTCTTTGCTTAAGATACAGCAACTAATAATTGGCATATATTTAGCTTCCATAGCGTTTAGCAGACCCTGACATGATCTGGCACCTAGGCCAACAGTGAAAGAAGTTTTCAGTGGGCAGCCTTTTACATTCAAATGATCCAGTCTCTAGTGGAATGTCAAATGCTTTTGTACCACTTCACTTCACCTCAAGCATAGTCACCTTCAGTGGAAGGAATGCAACTGTGAGACATTGGAAGAACTACCAAGTAATTTATATGTATTTATGAATGATCTGAGGAACTAGACTTCTAAGTCCTAGATCCTGGCCAGTGGCAAATTATACGGAAATGAGCCATCACCATCGTTCCCTCTTTCAAATTTTCCTTAAATTTCTTCTCCTTATGATGCTTCTCAAAGGCATCTTTCTACTCCTGGAGACAAGGTGCTGGGCTAAATTTGCCTTTTGTGGTCTCACAAGCCAGTTCTGATGGATGTGTTCCTAGATAAACTGAACCACATTCTCCAACTCAGGTAGTGCCAGGTGTTGCTACTCCTCCATCTGATGTAGTAATTGTTGGCTTTTAGTCATGGGTTGCCTGAAAATAATTATATCATGGTCTTGGCTTAGAACGGTGCAATGGTAAATATATCTGCCATGCAGATTCTTTCTCAGTTTACTTCTTAGTTTAATCTGAAAGAAAAGGGGCTGGATCACATGCACTCACTGAGTTCATAGCTCCCAAGTTTCTGAAGGTTCCCCAAGATTGGTCCTATGGGACTTTAATGCAGTGGCTGCACAGATCCCTGAGCCTTAAAAATCACACTTGGGGGACTGTTGCTGAGCTGCCATTAGTGCCAGGGACTTGGATGGAAAGCAAATAAACAATCAGGATTTTTGTGGAATTTCCTTTCTTCAATAGAAGGCTTTCCTTGCTGAATGAACAGTCAGCTCCTTTGGCTCTTGGGAAATAGCAGAAGATATAGAAAAGAGAACCTTGCCTCGATAAAGGGAAAATACTAGGGGCAGTGCTTAGACACTATCGAGGGAAGGTCTGAAATACTCAGGCTTTGTCGGGCTGTCATTTTAGATTTCAGTGGAAAGATTCTTAGCAAGGTTTTAATTTTTCCCCTTTCTCTTCCAGGAGGGTAGCAAGTTCTTCACGTTACAGAAACTTTAACAAAAATGCAAGTCTACAGAAGTAACCCATATGGCTGGGGAAATAAACATTTTTAAAAGCACAATTCCACAACACCATAAGAACCTCATATTCCAAAATTATGAACATCCTGGAAACACTCTGGGTAATCCTTGGGTAATATTGACTTATTTCCATATCAGAAATACAGAGAGAAATTCAGCAGATGATGAATTTAGAAACACCTTGTTTGGATGTTCACTATGATTTTTAGACCCATATCCAATTTACGGTGCTCATATGGTGCTCAAGCTTCTGAATCATGTGGGTTGCTCACTTTAGTAGTTACTTAAATACTGGCATGGAAAGTGATCACACGGCTCCTGCACTAATTTTTACAGCAATTCAGAACAATGAAAATACAAGGCGTGGGTCTTTGGCTACTCTCATTTTCTAATATTTGGCATCCAGTCCTCTTTTAATCCTATCTGGAGCTTGAGTGGAATATTTTGCCCACACCTGTTAATAGCTGTTTCCTGATTCTTCGTTGAATTCCCTCTTTTCAAAAGGTGCCCTAGACAAGACTGCACAAGGAAAGTGAAATACTTGCCCATTAGCTAATTGGCAAACATAAGAATCAATCCACTGCTAATGGAACAAACTGCACTCTCCAGACAGATAACAAATATCTTTCCCAGGGACTTTTAGAGGACATTATCCTAAAAAAAAAACAGCTGTCAGATATCTTTCCCTCCCTCCCTCCCTGTCTCCCTCTGTCCTTCTCCTCATCTCTTTCCCACACAACTGACTGTGGCTTCGTAGCACATGGCCATGCAATGACAAAGTTACCTATGCCAACTTTGCGATGGGACAGTCTGCATGTGGTGAAGGGGTCCACACGCAGTTCATTGCTCCATACACTATTATCTTTAATATAAAGGATGCAATTTGTATATAGAATGGCTGTCAACCCATTCCTTACTTACTAAAAAACTAATTTTGTTTCAAAGCATGTTAGCAACAAAGCTGATAAAAGTGTTGAATCACATCTTAATGTGGAAAGGCCACTAACTTCACCAAACATCCTAGCAAATATAGTGCATTTAATAAAGTGCTAGAAAAATATTTTTTTCCTTAAGGCAGCATTTTGTTGTAAACCATTTAAACCAGCTTTCCTGTGCCAAATGCACAAAATGTCTTTTCTTGCATATTCATTTCCTGCCACTTTGCATTATCAAACCAGACTTCAAGCTGAACTGTTTTAACAGTCTTAATGTTTTGTTAATCTGATTTGGAGGACAGAATGAACTGACTTAGCCTCATGGAAATATCTTGCAATTCAACGGGGGAGTTGAATATTCAGAAAATTGCATCTCATTATTTGAACAAAGATCAAGTTTAGCCAAGATAAATAAGAAATACCTTGTATTGTAATAAATTAGCAGTTTCATTATATAATCTGTCATTTGTTGATCTTGTGATGAACAATGCAACTGAGAAGAATGTATGAGGGTTGCATAGTAGTTAATGTGTTGGACTGGTACTTGAAAGATCTGTGTTCTAGTCCTCACTCAGGAATAAAAGCTCACTGATTGACTTCACTGGACTCTCAGTCCTAACCTAGGATTGTTGTTGTGTGGATAAAATGGAGAGGGAAAAGAACGCTGTTTAGCCACCCTGGGTTCCTTGTGAGAGGAAGAAGACCAGGGTACACAAGTAACATTATAATAATCATCTCATACTCAGTACTCAGCTAAAAAGAACAAGAGTTCTGTGTTCAGCAGTAAGGTGCTTAACATAAAAAGGGACAGCAAAGAGCTTAAAAACATCTCAGATAGGGAGAATGGGCATTATAATGGCAACTATGGTTCAATGTAAGTAAATACAAAGTGCTGTACATTGGGCAAAATATCTGCACTTCACATATACATTAGTGGAACCTGGACTGGTGAAAGGAATCATGAGATTGTGGCAGTAGTTAGTGAAATCATTGATCCAGTGTGTGGCTGCTACATAAAAGACAATTACTATATTGGGGATCATTAGAGGGAAATAGAAAATAAAATGGCCAGTGTCACACTCCTGTCATGCAAATACTTGGAATATTGTGTACAGTTCTGATTACTCCTCAAGAGGACTATCGTAGAGCTGAAAAGGGTACAGAAAAAAGTGCATAGATGGTAAGAGGCATGTAAAATTGTGCATGATTTGGAGAAAGTGTTCAATAGAACACTGGAATCTGGGGGATAGCTCATGAAACTGAACGGTAAGAAATTCAAGTGCATAGGCAAAGGGAAATGATTCTTTAGAGGGTGCCTGGATAAATATGAAATTCTCTACCATATGAAGTAGGAAAGGCCACCAACTTGGGACAACTGTAAAAGGGAATTGGACAAACTCATGGAGGACAACACTATGGAAAAAGAGCAAAAAGCCACTGAAGCAAAGGTCAGCAGGGAACTGGTTGGTTGATTCTACGATGGTGGACCCTGAGTTACCTGTGGGAGAACCAAGGGGATGGGGAAAAGCCTGTGGCAAGTCTGATACTTTTGGACCAACAACTGGTTCACTGTGGCTTTCTGACAGCATGGATTGTGTGACAAGTGAATGGGTTGTGTGACTCTGTTTTCCTGTGTTGCAAATCCATAAACCACAGAAGTCTTTTTGAATGTTTAAACACTGACTTTTTACTTTAAGCCATCTAATGCCACCAAAGCATGCCTTTTCATTAATTACCATTCCCATCTTTTCCTCTTCAAGCATGCATTTGATATACTGACATATTTCTTCACTGGAGCTTAAATGTTTTGACATTGCACAGCATGTAGAAAAGCCCTGTAGGTAAAACCTGCTTTTGAGATACTTTTAGAAATAAACATTCACACAGAAAGGAAGCCTTGGTTCCCTTTTGTACTTCAGCTGTACTTGCTTTTTAATTGACTTGTGCACCTGCACTTGGTCTGGATGTTTGCATCACTGTGGCATAAGATTACCATAGAATTCAAGGCCTGGAAGGAAAGTTGAGAGCAAATGCTTCAAGATTAGCCTTGCAGTAGGTATGTCCGACCAGGAAATCCCACTTACGCTATAACATAAAAAGGGTATTTTAGCCCACGTAGAAGAGGTGAGAATAATATTAAGTTTAAAAAGTACAGTATATAAAACAAATATTTATGTCAGGGTAAAATTTAAAATGTATTGAACCTCAGAGTGAGCAGAAGCCAAGGTTTTTGTGTATGTTACAACTATAACATACCTTGAATTTTGACCTTAAATATTGTTGCATCTAAGTTCTCTATTTTTTAATATTAAAGCGTCCAGTAATATTGATATCACAGTTAATATATGAAGATAAACATACATTCTCCTATCTCTATACAGGATCCATTGATTTAGGTCAGGTCTAATTGCAGGTGGCACAGTGGTTTAAAATGCTGTGCTGCTGGGCTGGTTGATCGAAAGGTTGCTGGTTCGAATCTGCAGGGTGAGTTCCTGTTGCTCTGTCACAACTCCTGCCAACCATGCAGTTCGAAAGCATGCAAATGCAAGTAGATGAAAAAGTACCACTTCAGTGGGCAGGTAACAGCATTCTGTGCACCTCGGTGTTTAGTCATGCCGGCCACATGACCACGGAGACTGTCTGTGGACAAACGCTGGCTCCCTCGGCTAGGAAACGGAGATGAGCACCACCGCCTAGAGTCAGGCATGACTGGACTTAATGTCAAGGGGAAACCTTTACCTTTAATTGCAGGTGGCCAAGTCAAAAATATCATTACAACTTGGCTTCTCCACGATTTGGCTGCTTTTAGAGGAAATAAGGGAAGACTGGACCTCAACAGATGGTAAAGAAACAGTGTATGACAAAGAAGTGCTCTAGCACAACATAGCTCAGGTTGAAACCCTCTCCAGGGGCAATTCAATTGCAAAAGATAATGTTGTCTTTGGGTCTGTAAGTGATTTCTGAAGGAAAGTTCAGAGGGAGCCAGCAACTTCCTTCAACCTATTGCATAAATGCCCTGTCATTAATATTTGACACGGCATCATTATGCTCCGTGTTTCTGTCACACACTCCATCACTGGCTGTTGCTTTCTGGACTGAGGAACATTCACTGTGATGACACTTGGCATCTGCTGTAACTAAACATTGGTGCGGAACACCCAGATGAGCAGCAGAATCACAGTATTGGCATTGCATAGTTGTGTAGCCAGTGTGACCATCACTGAGTTGCCTAGTTGCAATTTATTATAGTTCAGCTCCTAGCACACACGTCTGATACAGCAGGTGCACTGCATCAGTGTGTTCTCTTGCAGTGGCCTGCTGGTAAGTCTTGACAGTGGACCTAGGAAGTCAGGGCCGGCAGCAGAGAGGATATGCATCAAGAACGATGGAAGATTGGAACCTGAATCTCCATAGTACCGGTGATTAAACATTTGTTCCTGTTTGACTGGGCAGCATGGAATTCCACTGTGACAGACCCTGGAATTCCTTGGCCAGCTTTGACGCACACATCCAAATTATGTTCACAAGCTGCAGCTGTCCCATCTGTCCTTTGAATGAATATTCCAACATTTATTCTAAGAATCGCTTATCTCCCAGACACATTTTCTGTATGTGTATTTCTTTATTCAGAGAAAGCTATTTAGTCAACTAATACAGATGGAACAGGTGGGGCAAGAATGAAAAGCACATTGCAGGTGATGCTTATGGATGGGGCAGTGTTGAGGAAACACTTGTCTTTAAGCTCTTGATTCTACAGAGACTTGTTCACATGCTTCAAACTAAGCTCATGTTGTATATTTAAAGTAACAGGATTATTACAGGAATTCTCTCATTCAGCATCAACTCAGATGAGCTTCACTTCTGAAATTCACTTTCTGTCAGTTTTACCTGTTTTAAACCTTTTATTGTCTCTATAATATGCATAGTTAAGCTTAAAGACAGACTGAGGATAGCCATATGCCTGTTTCTGTAGTCACAGAAAGTCTCCAGCCACCTCCTTTGTTTGTTTGTTTGTTTGTTTGTTTGTTTAATTTCTATACGTTCTTCAGCCAAAAAGTCTGTCTGGATGGTTCACAGCATTTATTTGCATAATAACTGCTATGGAACGGAGTGCAGAAGTCATAGCCATGGTGTGAAGAGGTCAATGCAACATGTGTAGACTGTCAGGATGAGGGATGCAATTAGGATATAGTGAATACATGTATGCACAGTTGTGCTCACACACATGAGAAGAACTGAGCAATCAACCAGTCAATGAACCAGAGTCTCTGTTCAGGTTCGGTTGGGAAAAATTCCTTTCTGACCACCAGCATGGCAATCAGATTCCAAAGGAGGACAAGACTCACCAAGCTGTAGTTAAAGAAAACTTAGATTAGGAAGAACAGTAACTATTGTAGATGGTCCAGAACTTGTTCTACTTATTTGCTATTATAAAGTGATGTCATGTTGTTCCGATCCACATCAGTTTATACGGGATTGATCCACTGATCTTATTCACCACATCAGTTAATAGAGGTTCAAAGTCATGCTAAGCTGGTCAAGATTTAAGCTGTCCCAAGACAGTCTGTAGGGGACAGGATAGAAAAGCTTTTAAATGAATAAATCATTTAAAACTAGACAGAAAAGCTTTTAAATAAATAAATAAATAAATAAATAAATAAATAAATAAATAAATAAAACGTTTAAAACTAGATAATCACAATCTTGCATATGTTTACCTAGAACTATAACAGCGACTTTTCCCTTCTCCTCTTTGATCATGCCGGGCCCTTATGAGACTACCTGTCTTAAAGAGCCTATCTTAGTTGGCTGCCAGCCTCTGTACAAAAGATTGAATGTTTCCTGTTACAGGTGGAAAATGTATTTTTGTGTAAATTTTACACTATCTGCCAAAAAAGGAAGAAGCATTTATTTCCTGTCAAAGAAAAAAATGCATTTGCTTCTTTAACACAAATCATTTGTGTTAGTGTTCTTTTTAAAGCTCTGGTCATGATAAAAGCACTCCCACTAATTGTGCATTTTGAACCACTGTGCATTAACTTTTCACCTCAGGGAATAGCTCTGAAAAATGTTTACTACAATACGGAATTCAAATGCATGTCTTTGAGTGCAACTGACATAATATCAATGGACAAGTACTTATGCTGGTTTCTTAGCACCTGATCTGGATTAATAAAGCCTTTGGTCGGCATGGCTTGTTGGTTAGAGTGTTGGGTGGAGATCCTGGGAGATCTGGGTTCCAGTCCCCACTCAGTCATGAAGCTTACTAGGTGACTTTGGGCCATTCATGGACTCGCAGCCTAACCTTCTACACAGGGTTGTTTTGAAGATAAAAATGGAGTAGATTTAAAATATATAAGCCACTTTGGATTCCTTACAGGCAGAAAAGCAACAAGATATAAATACAGTGTAAGGGGATTAGTAGTTTGGCACAGCATGCTCTAAAGTCAGTCCCTCTTCTGTGTGGTCTGTTACAAATTCTTGCAATATCTGTTTGCTCCAGTGCTTATTCCTTTCCTCTGGAACCTACATATAGCGGAAGGGTGTGTTGCAGTAGCAAGCTGCTGATTTACAGAGCAGGCAAGTTCTGCCTGACAGAATGGTTCCACATTTGTCCCTGATTGTAGTTCAGACAGGTTTACGCAAGCTGGAGAGAGCGGCAGGATTCCACATAGTTCATATTTGACTCTTATAACATGAATGGTGCAGACAGAGCCCCAAATCAGCCAGTGGTACTGTCACCATGATAGCAGGACCAGTCTAAGACATTAGGGTTGTCTGAAGCAGGACCTCAAAGTTCCTGCAAATCAGAGTAGCGCACCCAAAGTATCTGAGACAGATAATTCCACAAGGCCTTTTTCTTGGAATAAAGACTGATTAATGTCAATGTTCTGACCTTAATCAGCTAACTGGGGCAACTACCTCATCTTGCCTAATGGGAGGGCTAGCCCTACCAGTAGTTCATCAGATCCTTTGAGAAAGAGAGGTGTTCTTACCTGCTCTGAAACTGTGAACTTCTTTAGGCAGCAAATTGGTAGCCCAAGACATTTTGGTAGGAAAAAAGGAAGAAAATGTCCAGCTGCACAGGAAAAAAGATCGTAGGACCAGCACATTTCAGAATAATTCCTTCAACAGGAGCAGTCATGAATGAAAATTTGGAACCTGATATAAAATCACTGTTGCAGCTTGTTCTAAAAGTGTTTACACACAAAATAGTAGAACTAAATTCAATTTATTCCGTGCATTTGGACGTTTCCTCTTCCCTAACCCCTTCTGATTAGTGCCACCTTATTTGTTTTTTCCAAGACCTTATTGCTGCCTGAAGTGAAAAACCCAGAAGATCCTCCCACAGTATTGAAAATATGATAAACTAAATAATTGGCAACTCCCTGCCCTTAAGTTGTACACAAGATTTTGTGGCCAGATGCAAACCATCTCAGTTTGCTTAGGACTGGCCCTGCCTGAAAATATAGCAAAGCCCAAGCATAAACAACATTAGAAATGGAACAATACTACAGTTTTTTCCAGGCAAAAGTGTTGAGGGGATAGGTTCTAGAATAGAATGTTGGTGTTCTAGAATATATTTTGGTTTGCTCTGATTTTAATGCTGAGGCTTTTGCTACTGAATTGTTATCTGCCTTATGGTAGGTAAAGCAGCCTAAGTAAACAGATAAACAGGTAAAACAAATTCTCATCTGCAGTTTCTCTTTCACAAACTCAAGTTGTGCATAGCAGAATGGCAGTAATTATTACAGAATACAGCACCTTGTGCTCTTTTGTAATATATAAAGGCAAATTTCTAGGCCTTAAGATTGTGGAAGTAGATTTGAAGCATTTATTTATTTATTTATTTATTTATTTATTTATTTATTTATTTATTGTTTTTCGATTTATATCCTGCCTTTTTCCTACAAAGGGCTCAGGGCAGCTTACACCATTCTCCTCCATCTTATCCCCACAACAACAACCCTGTGAGGCAGGTTGGGCTGAGAGTCTGTGACTGGCCCAGAGTCACCCAGTTGGCTCCATGGCCGAGCGGGAACTAGAACCCAGATCATCTGAGTCCCAGTCCCGTGCTCTTAACCACTATACCACTCTGGAACTAGAATTGCTGCAAAAGTTGTCAGTGTTGTGCAAAACATGGAAATAATGCATATTTTTCTTAGTATGCTTAGTAATATATAATGTGAACAGGTGAGAACATGGATTTAGTAATTACCTATGAGCTCAGTTTGGAATCTGGCTTTTTAAAGAGTTGTTTTTCTGAAAGCCTGAGAAAATAGCACATTTTCCTTCTGATTTCTGAACTAATCAGGTGCATTCCTCTTTGAATCTACATGCAACGATCCAATATAATACTCTTGTAGAAACTTCTTCATAAGCATAATAGAAATGGATAAAAAGTGCCTGTTGACTCTTCAGAAAGACTGCTAGAGAAAACTGGGATCCTAGAACACTTCTTTAGAGCTGAGTTCTACAAAAACAGACTTTTGTTTTTCTTGCCTCTAATGCGTCTACTCTTTGTCTAGTTCATAGGAGTGCATTTTGAAACCAGTAATTGGGATGAGTTAGCATAAGGGGTTGATTCAAACAAAGCAATAATTCCAGAGTGTTTTATTTTAGCACATTCCATGAAGCTTCTCGCTGTGAGGGAAGGTAAACTTATATAAGTACAGCAGTTTTATTTAGCTAGCATGTGCTATAATAATAAGCAAATCTATTGACATTCCTACACCATCACCAGTACCCATCCCCCCCCATGTTCATACACATACACACATGTGCACGTGTATGCACTCCCCTCCCTTTTTTAGGAAATAAAATTGATTTAATTTGACAGCTGTAGACATTTTTTGCCCCTATAAGGAAGTTCGATGCATTTCCACAGAAAGCTTTGTTTCATTTCTTTGCTAGATTGGCTGAGAGAGCCCTACTGACTTTAGCTTCTGTCCAGGAATTCAGCACACCACTGTTTATTTGACAGGAAGAGTTGCTGGTATTCTGCGGACACTGTATTGAGCTGCAGTAAATGCCTGGATTTAGAAATCACTAAAATACCCTTCTTGGCCAAGAACATTATTCCGAGCCCAGTCATGGGCCACATCAGTTCCTGATGATACGACTAGGTGTATGGTAGGATCCATTCCTGCCTGTGGGCTGCTAAGCCCTCTTCCACCCACAAAGATTAACACTGAATCTGGAGAACAGCTCTGGGTTAGGTAAAGCTGAGCATCCTAACCTGCCAAGGTTTGCGTTTGGATTCTGGAAAATGCAACCCTTAATGGACTTTCCAGTGTTATTAGTTAGGATCTCATGCTAAATAGCCAGCTATTATAAATCACGGCGTTTAATTTACCACACCTGTAGCTAAAGACACTGGCATATACAGATAACCAAGATATACAGATAACACTGGGACAAGATCCCTTACACAAGAGTAGTTTGGTCCTCTGCATTACAAGACGATCTGGCAATTTCAAGGGAGTACTTTCTCTCTTGCAAACCAGCAGCTAAAGTATTACATGAAACAGTCCTGGTGATTCTGCAAGGACCTGTAGTCTGTCTGAAATCTACTCAGAGA
Source organism: Varanus komodoensis (assembly GCF_004798865.1). Lineage (NCBI taxonomy): Eukaryota > Metazoa > Chordata > Lepidosauria > Squamata > Varanidae > Varanus > Varanus komodoensis. The sequence goes on along the minus strand of NW_025335798.1, from coordinate 11,039,253 downwards.
AGAGTGTTCCATTTGCTGCATCCTTCTTTGTCAGACCTCTGTGCCCACTGCTGTCAATTAGGCCCCAGATTGTTTTATCTTTGGCAGCTAATGGAGTCATTTGCATTTAAATGATCCTGATTGACCAGCCACAGGTTCACTGATACATTAGGTTTATAAATGTTTAAATCCTGTTTTTTATTCTTTTCATTTGCACTGGTCAGTGCTCAGATATATTGTGGGCAGTATATAAATCTTGCAAATAAATTAAGAAAGAAATCTGGCAATTTTACTATTGCTCAGGTGCAGGTGTGTGACAAAATGTTTGTAGAGTGTGTACTAAATGATCATCTGTATAGGCTCCAAGGTTATTGTTTAAATCCTTAAAAAAAACTTTTCCATAAAGATCAGGTGAACAATGGGAAGGGAAGGGCAGCATGCAGAGAAAGTCATATACCACTACAGATGGTGGGGCCAGATATTTTCTGGTCATTTTCTTTTTCCTTTTATACTGACCCCCCCCCCAAAAAAAAAACCCATTATAACAACATACCTTTGAAAATCTTATGGCCTTTTTTTGGAAAGAATTCTGAACCCAAATTAGTATAATCATTGCCATTTAAATAGGAAATCTGCCATCCCACCACAATGATCCTAAAGTATCTCCATTCTATTTTTAAAGCAAATATTTGTCATGGCTGTGCAGTCAGAAGAACTCCAGACTAATTTTTTAGCCAGGCTACCTTAGTATTAGAATTCAGACACAGAGCAAATATATTTTAGTTTCTGTTGCACTTTTAAGTTGCTCTAATGTATGCTGCCTTTCATTTAAAATTGGTTTTATTTTTGTTTTAATTGTTTAGGTGTGTTGGAATTTATTGATGGATCCTATTTTACTTTATACCTTCTTATAGAACATTATAAAATAAATTTTAAACATAAATAAATACAGAGAAACAATGTGAGATCAAGAGAACATAAATAATTTGTCAAGAATGAACTTCATGAGCCTACCATAACACGTTTAGGAGCTCCTCTTCCCTGAATAAGTCTCTGCAACATAAACATCTAGCATTTCCCTTTCATTTCCAAGCCAGCTGATATCCTATAAATTATGTTTTGAAAAACCTGTAAACAATACAGCTAAGGGTAGTATCCAGCACTGTCCATGTGCTAGTAAGATCCACTGTGCTAGTACAATGGGAAGCTAGTGGTTCTGAAACAATAGAAAATGAGCCAAAACACTTGCTTTTGGTATGTGAATCAGAAACTAAAGTTTGGCTGGTTTCCATATTTATTTTAGGAAGCTCTAGCTTTCTGTTGTGCTTGTGATGTAAGACAAAAGAAAGAGTAGAGCTTAGCAGCTGCTTTGGATACCATCCCGAGTGTAATACACATATACCAGACTGAGGAGCAAACCTAGAGCTTCAATGGAACACTGAAATCAGAGAGTTCTTGTATTCGATCATCTCATTCCAATAAGGCACCCATCAAGAGGGAGGTATGGCTTTCAGTATTTTTCTTCCACACACATATATAAGAAGGATAAGCCTTTTCCATTAGTGGCAATTTGAGGGCAACATATAGACACACTATTGAGTGAGTCTAAGTCAGTGATTCTCAAAGTGGGTGATACTGCCCCCCTAGGGGGTGGTGAAAAGATCCGGGGGGGGGCGTGGTGATTGGTTGGTTTAAGCTTGCAGTAGAGAATAAACCTAATACAAAGAAAGAGGCACGGGGGCACTAGGGTTGTCGCCCAAGAGGAAAGAGGGTGGCAGCCTGAAACAGTTTCGGGCCCACTAGCTAAGTATTTTCTGGGAATGAGGTACGGGTCAGTGCTGGATAGCTTAGGATCCCTGGGGTCCTCAGCAGTTCCCTCTGCTCCCATCAGCAAGCCCCTGAATAGCCATTTCTCGCCCTCTGCAGGTGTGGAGTTCCAGCCTCATAGAGTTTCAACCTCCGCCACAGAAACATCTGCAGCAGTGGCTGGGCAGACCCAAAATGAGGACTCCAGCATTGGGAATCCCTTTTGGCATCAGATCTTTCTCTTCAGCCTTGAAGGCATTTCCACATGATCCTATGTTCCTGGGATGCTGTTTCGGGACCATAGGATTGCTCTTTGTATGCAAGTTACATGTTCAACATGCATTGTTTCACCATTTAATGTAGCCTTCACAAAAAAGGTTTTTCAAATCTTAATTTCCTCACAAGATCTCTCTAAGACTGTGCTAGATGCATGCCATGGTAAGGTGAAAAACAGTATCCTTGTCACAGGATAAGCTCTTGCTATGGCCTTCCTTGCCCAGGGATAGTACTGGTTCAGCCTCCACGTCCAAATTCAGCCCGTCAGCCCATGGGCCATGTGTATGGTGGATGTACATTGTATGTGAAGTACTTGTTTTTCATGATGTAAAATGCTGGTTATGCTATCTATATTAATTCCCCTGAGCTATCACTCTATTCCAGTACAATGCCCCAAATGCTTTGCTTTAACTATGGTAGCTGTAGAGCTTCAAAAATGTCAGCAGCTAGACAATTCTCTGCTGTTTTCTCCACACCAGACCCTTTGTTTGCATTCCTCTTTTTGTTCCAGTTCAACTTTAGAGAAGAGTCAAATGAAGAGTTGAAATGGTAGAAGCTGGCAGCAGAGAAATGCGGTGAAGGTGATGATGATGAGGGTGATTTTCATTATGGTGCAATCAGAGGGGTCAGATTTCAGTTCACTGCTTCCGGCTGACCCCATTTTTAAAGCAATGTCAGCGTGTTACCTCACTGTCTGACATATCAGAACATTCACAGAAGTGGACAGCAAGCAAGATGCTCCTGACAGCTTCCCAGCAGTAGCTGTCTGTTAGCTGATCCCATGTCCTCTAATCAGGGACCTGCCATTTCTGTGCATCATACAGTAGCCAGCTTCAATTCTAGTAGCAGACAAAAATGAATAATGAAAATCCTACAAATGTTTCCTCCTTTCAGAATAAATGCCTAACTAATGCATCTGTCCCTGCTCCAGATATAGACTTTGGAGCACCATCCTTGTTCCTCTCTTAACATCATCAAAAGTGTGTTCAGGTTTTTTTCTTTTTCTTTCACTCCCAGTTTATAATTGAAATTGTTATTAAAAGAAGCCATGATTCATGTGCGGAAATATTAAAGAACATGTTTTAAAACTGAAGGCATTGTTTTATATTTCCTAAAAATATTTAATAAGCACATACACATTTTCCATCTGGCATTTCTCTATTTGAAAGCTTGTCTGTCACAGTGGGAATTAAATGACTTTTCAAAAGGCCAGTCATGTTCTAGATGCACACTGTATTTCTTTTTTTGAAATAGTTCTAAAACATCAAAGTAGAAGCTGATTGCAATTCAAGAAATTATATATTGTGAAAGAAACAGTTTTTAGCCAACTAGAAAAGGGGGATAAGGATATAATTGTTTAGTCTGCATCATATGAGGGCAGTGCATTTTGAGAATGCAATAAGGATTTTGCCTCAGCACTAATACAAAGAGTAGAAATGAATACAAAAAGAGGCATTAGAATTCAAACCCATACTCTTTACTCCCTTACTACGAAGATTAGCAAAAATGCTAGTTTTTGTTTGTTTGTTTGTTTGTATCAGATTAATTTCAGGCAGCCTTTATTTATTCATTCATTTGATTTATATCCCACCTTTTTTCTTACAATGGACTCAATGCACCTTACATCATTCTCCCTGCTCTCAATGAAAACATCACCACAACAACCCTGTGAGGAAGGTTGGGCTGAGAATCTGTGACTGGCCCAAAGTCACCCAGATGATTCCATGGCTGAGTGGGAACTGGAACCCAGATCACCCGAGTCCCAGACCCACATTCCATTCTGGATCCTTTAAAGGTGGAACTTTTCCAGGGCAGTGTACAGCATAAAAGAAACAGTACAAAACAAAACATTTTGATAAAAGCAGCATTTCCAAATTTTTTAAAAGCCAGATAAACAGGAGGGTTTCCAGAGCTGAAAAAACATATTACTAAACATAGTAATGAATACTGATAAGTAAAGGGATCTTGAAAATCTTATGATCCTCAGAGTACCCTAAGCAGTGATCCTCGAACTGGTACTTCGTTTTCAGCTAGCCACAGGTTTGCACACAGAATATTCATGCAAAAGCAACCACAATACAGTCATGTGAAAAGAAGTGCTGCCTTGGTGACCACATCAGAAGTTCCTGCTGGCTCTCTGCAACCTTTTGAGGAGGAATAACACCCACATCATTTCAGCATTAAGAAACCATAAGCTTTCCCTAGCTATGTGATGCTTTTGTTGCACACCAAGCAACTGAAAATGCATGAAAATTGTTTGGTTACAGTTGGGTATTCTAAGCTGGACTAACCAACAGAGTGGTAAGCATGCAATTTCTGTGATGTTGGTAGCATTATAGATCAAATTTCATTCATTCATTCATTCCAGTGTGCATGGCTTGTTCCAGATCTATGCAAACAAGTGGGCATCGCCTTATCCTTAAGGGAGATAGAAATTTAACAAATTTCTCCGTAATATCCCAAACAACAACAAAATTAGAATAAAATGTAAAAAAAGAAAAGAAAAAAGGTACATAAGCAATGAAAATATATTCTTAAAAGCACTTTAAAAATCTATTCTAAACAGTAAAACTAAAAACTGTTTAGTTTAGTTTCTAAACTGTAAAACTAAAAAAACTATACTGTCCAATAGCCCAAAGAGAACTTTGGGCTATTGGACAGTATAAAATGAAATAATTAAATAAAATTTAAAAGTATTGGTCCAATGTTGTAGGCAGTCTCTGACACCATGATGCTCTGTCCACAGTTCGGCTAACTTCTACATTTTTAGAGCAAAGCAGAGGGTTTCAGTGTACAAGTCTGTATTAAGATGCTGAAAATGCCACCAACAGTAGCCTGGGTGGGTTAAATATGACTTAGCACAGTCTGTGGAGCACAAGATGCCATGTAGCAAGTAGTCAAGAAGTTACATGAGACTCTTTCTTCATTTATAGCTTTCTTGGTTGTGATGGATGCTTGGGTGCATCTCTCTTTGAAAATGAGTGTGGATAATTTATGAAAGTTAAAAAGCTGGTTCTTCTAGATTGGCCATGATATAAACATTGGTATTTGTACATTTTGACCATTCAGCTTGTTTGCTTGCATTCAGGACTAAGCTATCAGGTGAAGGAACTGGAAGAATTGCTTCTCATGTCCCCTAAAGCTACAAAATGTATACCTCTTTTGTGTTGATGCCATCTTTTTGACAGTCATGAATATAGCATAGCAGTTGGTTTTACTGCTGATGACGAATGGGAAGTAGCTGACAATAGAACAGATTCATTTGACAGCACAATTCTGAAAATGAAGCAGAATGTATAGTATGTAACACTGTTGCTGCATAGAAATTAGGTAGTCACACAAATTCAGTAAGCCTGATTTAATTAGAGCTTATGGTAAAACACTGTACAGCAGAACTGCCTTATCCACTGATTCAGCAACTGTGTTCTTGCTTAACCACAGCTAACCAGAGTCTAACAATCTCATGTGGTCTCACCTAGGATTACAGTATACATGTTGGATGGGTGGTTTGAGGGAGCTGGCAGTAGCAGCCCCCACACGGGGGAGGGGGGAACAGACACCCCAGAAGAGGCCTGTTGCTTGGGGTGGGAGAGTGGAGGGACAAGCTGAGGCTCCATCTTGATTAATAGGTGGAGATTTGGAGGCAGCCAAAGCAGAACTGAAACAATGTTGCAATTAGATCAGTGCAGCTGTACTTCCTTTGCAATGTAGACATACCTAGCCAGCTCATGCTTTGTCTTAAGGAGTTTTGTATCTCTGATTGTAAAATGCAAACATTGAAACCTATTCAACATCTGTAATTCCTGATTGTTTTATTTGTTATCTGTTACTCAAGCTTTTGATGTGCCATAATGTTTTTCTTGATGTCTATAATGATTACTCAATGTTTTTGTATTATGTTTTTGTGTTTCCCCATTTTCCTCACCTCACCCATTCAGAATCTCATCACCGCCCTGAAAACCACAACTTATAAAAACTCTGCATATGCTCTGGAAAGCTCATAATCAGTTCAGTATACCAGCTACCAGACAGTACAGTTGTTTTTTTCTCTCTCAGAGAGGGGTACCTGGGTGTCCTTCCAATAAACTGCTAAGACTGAACATGGTGTCTTCCATGTGAATCCGACATACTTTCTCCCTGTCCTGATATTCTGAGATTTCCTGACAGTCCTCTCTAAATTCTGTTTGGGAACATTGCTGAAATCTCTGGTAGTGCATCATACAGTTCCAAAGCTACAAAAGGCATATACAGTAAAACTTTGGATTGCAAGTAACTTGGTCTGCAAGTGTTTTGCAAGACAAGCAAAACTTTTTTTTTTTTGCAAGACAAGCAAACGTCTAAATTTTAACTTGATAAACGACCGATGTCTTGCAGTATGAGTATTACACACGCTTTGCCTGCCAAGCGTCACGTCACAACTGAGCGCTGGTTCTTCTCTCTCTCACTGCGCATGTGAGTACAGCATCATCTTCCCACCCTTGAACACGTCCACGATCGTGCCTGCCTTCTCCCTGAGTGCACCCGCAATTGCACCTGCCTCCCCCCCCCAGAACGCGCCCGCGATCACAACCGTCTCCCCCGCCCAGAGCGCACCAACTTCAATTTTTTGTGATTTAAAAAAAAAAGTTACAGAACCGATTAACTTTATTTACATTGAACCTTATGGGGAAATTCACTTTGATATACAAGTGCTTTGGATTACAAGCATGTTTCCGGAACGAATGATGCTCACAAACCAAGGTTTTACTGTATGTGGAATATGTTCGTGGCACAATAAAAGTGAGTATAAATATGTTTGCTGATGCAGGCATTCAAAAATAGTAAAAGGCAGAAGATTTATACATTCTAAAGAGAAACCAGAGTGTAGTACATGGGAAAACTACATTAGGACTTACTATATAGAATATGGGTCAAGTGTAGTGGTTGAATGATCCTTCATGCCTAAAAGTCTCTGCACAAGGAAATCTGGTACATCAGACAAAAGGATTCTTCTGCTGTTCTCTTTTCTCTGGTATGCTGGTGTTGCCTGGTATTCCATGTGTAAAAGGTCTTTTTGATGCAGGGAAAACATTTCTTTCTTGCATTCTAAGTGGCACAAACTGGATGGGATTATATGGTATCAATGCCAGGTAGAGTTTGTCTATGATCGAGGAACACTAAACGCTTTGCATTCCTACAACAGGAGAAATATGTTCCAGTCAGGAGAGATACTGTGGCACTGAAATTCCAGAAAATTAAACCTAGATGCCGGTTAAGGCAAAACCTACAAGCAGCAGAAATGCTACCACCAGCAACAACAACCATAGCAAAAATGGGAAAAGCAGACCAACCCACATAATTTACTGTAAGAAAGTTGGCAAAATTGTTGTAATAGCCTATTGATCAGTCCATATCTGCAATCCAGGTTGATTAAACATGCCGGCGTGTTAGTGAAAAATGAACCCCAGTTGGGCTGAGCAAATTGGTTCAGATCTTAAAACTGAACTGATTTATCTTAGAATAGGATTCATAGCCAATAGGCCTCTTCAGAAGACATCTGTAATAAAGAGGTTGTCATGGGCAATCATTCTAACTTTATTGCTTTTATGTAAGGATTGCTCTTCGGTGACAGGTGCCTTGAAGAAGCCATCTTCTTTCTACTTATGCATTTTGCTAATAGAACCCTCATATATGCAGGGCCTTTTGAGTTCTACTAACACAGATTCATTTATTTGTGAATTAGAAAGCTCACAGAACTAACAAACCTCCACATTATAGAACATCCAAGTCTGTCTCTTTCATAGTATTTCTTTAACATAAATTGTCAATTGTTTTTCTTCATTTGTCAGGAGGAGGTTATTGGCACCTCTAAGACTACTTTGATACTTTGTGTATTTCAGTGTGAAGAAAAGCTCAGCTCTGAGATTTTGTTTTCTTAGGCCGGTTACAAAATTAATTTTCCCAAGATGCAAGAGATCATTTGAGCACAGGGCTGATGAAATTTAATTAACTGTGCTTTTGTGGAAGGTAGATCCTGTGAGTATCAGCTGAACTGGATTATGTAACTCCAAGGGTTATCTTTTTCTTTTTGCATAACAACTCTGTTAAAAATAATATTTTGGTAACAATTCTTTGCTTTCATGAAAAATGCTACACAATTCATATATAAGCAGCCCCTGTTTCCCTGCTCTCAATATTCAGGCTTTTGTAAAACACTTATGTTGCTCAAGTGAGCATCAGAAATCTCAATTTTGTTTTTGTTTTTGTAGAAATGAGATTTTAAAAATCTTATGTTAATTTGCTGATTTTAAGACATGATAAATAAGTATAATTATTCTAATGCATTCTCTGTGTAGCTGCTTTTTATTATAGGAAGGTTTTACTGCTTAAAATTGAGCTCCAAACCCTGTTCTTTGAGCAACTAGTTTCTGTAACCAGCTGTGTACCTTTCAGGAATATAAAATTTTAATCCATATTGGACTACAGGGTTTGGCCAACATATACAGAAGAACTTCATGTTTGGTTAAAGTTGCTAGGATCAGCTGAGAGCCCACTTTTAACTATGATAATCTAGGTGTTGTTGGTGAATGCTGGCAACATATATGTAACCCTGTCATCTGGCATCTATCTTAAACTGCTGTTCTTTCCTATTTAGTGCTGCTATTCAATCTGGTTCTGGTTTACTCTTTAGTATTTGCCTGTCTATGACCCCCTTCCCAGGTTGATGATTGATCCAGTTTAGAATTTCTCCTATTGTTGTTGTGAGGTTTGGACTTCTAGCTCCAGACCCAAGATATATCCCACCCCTGAGAAGCTTCCAATTTTAACAGTAGGGGACATAACAGGGATATTTCTCTTTCTTTCAATGGGTTGCATTTTGAAGCAACCCAACTATTGCTGGGTTAAAATTCAGGCATAGTCTTGAACCTTTTGAAGTCTGGTATTCATCCATGGCCTTGGAGCCAGTGAGAGACAAACACTTCCCCCAAAAAAGCCAGTCACCATCAATGGTTTTAGTGGACAGTGCCTGTCCACCAGCACAATGGACACCTGGTACAATGGATTTGCTCAGCCCTTACAGCCCTCTGTGCACTGTCCAAACCTGCTCCAGAGGGCTTGTGAGACCTTCCAGAGGTTTCTGTTATTGTTAGATAGATCATCTATGAAATATCTTTGGTTCCCCATTAAGAACCTGATTGAAGTTTTATATTTAAAATACACCCTGTTGATTTTGAGTCTCTGAAAAAAAATGAAATGCACATGTACTATTATTAAAGACTGTGCAAAAGTGAATTGAAATCCTCTTTCAGAAGTATCCAACACCCATCATCATCTGTCTCCTGTTGAGAAATTGGCTTTCAAAAGTGCATTTAAAAACAAACTTGATGTAAATGTGTAATAAGAGTTTGTTGGCTCAATCCACAAGATTAGACCAGTTGTAAAATAATCCCAGTTTCATTGTACATATAGCAGGAAAGATATGTTTGTTGTCATTTGTAGAACAAGGTGTTTGAGGTCAGGCAATACAGCTCTGTTCTGACAAGTGCTGCCATAGGAAACAATCATATCTGTTCGGAAACTGTAGGGAAGAAAGGGTATCCATTGCCCCGCATATCACAGTCTCAACGAAAGCCACCTCTCCAAGCTGGTATTCATCCTGAGAAGAAAGCTTCCATGGGTAACCAGGAATAGTGGCTTCAGGAACTGATTTTGTTGATGCTGAGGTGGGGTTGTGAGGAACGGCTTAATCTTCCTTCCCTTTGGTCCTAATTCTGTGTGCACCTCACCCCCAAACAAAGACTATCAAAAGAATATGTACACATTAAATTCAATCATTTCAAGTACTGCTTATGTTTGTCTCCACTGGTTGATACTTTGATAATTAAGTTTATTCAAATCTTCTAAACTTAAGTGCAAAACAGTATTTTGCATATTTTGAGAAGAATCTATTCATCCTTCATGTGATGGATCCTACTGAGTATGTCTTGGTGGCATCCCAGGCTGGACTCTCCTGTGCTCTTGCACTGGAGAGCTGCACAACCACAACATTTCACTCAAGTCCCTCTGTTTTAACAGATGCATGTTTCTCATTCAAGTAGCAGACCTGACTGTGGGGTGGAATGTGAATTGACCCTGAGAGAAGCCAAGCAGGAAGGAGGCTAAAGGACATGAAATGCCTGAGCCAGTCTGCCTCCACAGTGCCTGAAAGGACTGGCAGAGGCATCAGTAGAAAACCACTGACGTTGGCATTGCTGTCACTTGTGCCGCCTTTCTCAAGTATTGTGCATGACTGCTCAGGAAAGGTGGCATCGTTGCAACTCTCTTCCCATCAGAGAGTGCCACTGTTGGTATACTGGCGATTGGCTGGTATAGTGAATTTTATAAATGTAAAGCTATTTTAGGATATAAAGTATGAATGTTTAGAAAGAAGACATTCCCACAACTCTCCGTGTTGCTTAGCCAGGCATGCTGGTGGGGGAATGCTGGGACTTGTATAATCTAAACATGCATAGGATTGTGTCCTTAGAAATTAATTTTCTGTTTGACAAGATCCCAAATTGTTCCCTCATTAAGGAAATATAATTGGAGTATTATATTTCGAAACTCAAATGAACTGGGTTATTTCAGTTCATGAAGATTGATGTTCAGATAATTTAGCTGTGACAAATCTTCAGTGATTTCACTTGGCTAATACCCACCAGAGTCAGTCTCTGTGTGAAACTTACAAAGTCCTAATAGATATTCCTCTCTGAATTCATTTCTAAATTCATAAGGTAGTGAGCTCTTACAAATAACATAGTTCAGATCTTGTCAGTCATCCTCTTGTGAGCCTCCATCTACACATAACAAAAATGTAGGTCTGTTAACAGAGCTGTATGTAATAATAAGTGTTTGATCCTGAAGCTGTAATAAAGATGAGGACCGAGAGTGCGCAGTGGGGCAGGACTCAGCATGAGAAGTCCACTGCCCAGCTGTGCAGAGGGAGCAGGAGGGCCCTCAAAGGTAGCAGGGGTGGCTTATATTTTGACGTTATCAAAGTGATACTAAGGACTCTGTAAAGAGCTTCCCCCACCTCATAAACCCATTAGCTTTATAGTCAAAAATGACCTGAAGGCACTGCTGGACGTGGAACAGAGCAGTGGCTTTTTGAGGCACTTGTTAGGCAAGCTCCGTGGCAGCTTCCCTTTAGGAGAGGCTCTGCAAGTGTGTGTGCGTGTGTGCATGATCTTGGATGACTATTTACAGTTATTTGGCCTTTGTACTAATTTTTCCTATTTTCTGATTGTCTTGTCATTGTTTAGTTCTTAATGCTGTCTTAGTGACCTCCTTCAGGTGACACAAGAACCCACCATGTATGTTTATTGTAGGTGGGTTGTTGTGTCCTGTGAACACAGCCTCGGGGGTGGGTTGTTTTTTTCCCCATGTTGGGTTGTCATGTCTTCTGACCCCAGCTGACATGGCCCATTGTGAGTGAGCCCCAACATCCACCAACCTGCTTGGCAAGAACAGTAGAAATTATTGCTGCTCTTTAAAGGGGCTGCCAAATGAGGGCCGCCAATGGTGGCCTCTAAAATGCCCAAGGCTGTCTTGAGGGTCGCTGTCAGAAGCTTTCCCCCTCCTGTGGGAATGCCAAGCAGCTTTCTTTGCCCGCAGTTTCAGAGAAGACTAGCGTCTGCCTCTCCTTTCTGGAAGCTCATGGGTCACCAGCAGGGATGGCTGTTTGCCCCCTTAGTGCCAGCAGGGCTTGTGCCCTGAGGCACAGGGGGTCAGTTTCTGGCCTCAGGACTGAGACTGGGAGTTGACCCTGCTGCAGTTCAAGGCAGAAGCCTTCTTTGTGCCATGACGGCTATGCCGACCCAAAATGAATTCATGATCATGGCAGCCAAAGAGAGGAGATTTGAGGCTCCTCACAGTGTCCCCTGGGACCCCACAAAGAGGAATCAGGGTGAGGGAGGGTGCAGAGGAATCCTCTGTCAGATTCATGGTAGGTGCCTTATAATATGACAGTACCATTGTGACATATCGCTAGGGTGGCTTGTCTGGAATATGAACTCAGACATGGTTTTATTGATGCTTTGTTTCCATTGTTGTGAGCTTCCCGGAGGGACTTTGTGGCCACTGTGCTGGTTGTATATGAATGCATGTATTGTATTGCATTCCTGCTTGCAAGGAAGCATGCCTGAGAAGAGGAGTAAAAGGTTTCCTGGCATGCTCAGGTAGCCTGAAGCTCTCACCCTTTGCCCATAAACACAAATGGGCCTACAATTCTTTATTCATATTTGGCTTCTCCCCACAATTACTCCTTGCAGCTGCTCTCAGAAAAATGTCAGAGCTAGTGATATTGAAGGCAAAATTAGGTTAAAGCATTAACCTTAACATTTCCCTTGTCCTTTAAACTAGACACTGACTTTGCAGTCCTGTGTGGGTCTTCTAAATGGTGCTAATGCCCAGACAAGTGAGTATTGTATGGGGCTTAACGGAGCTTACTGTCAGGCAAGTGAGTATAGGATTGCAGCCTTACAGAATTTTCCAAAATAGATTATCATTATGAATAAGTACCTAGTAATGATTATGATGATACAATTATTACAACAATGGAAGTGGCATAGGAAGGTTTAAAATTCATGAGGATTTAGCATATCATAAACAGGCAGACATAGGCTTATTGGCCTTAGCTTATTTCAGTTACTGTTAGCTGATTAAACTGGTGACCTTGCTGCTAAAAGGCAGAATTACAAATTGCAATTTAGAAATGAAGATTTGGAGGGGAAATTAGCAACAGGAAAGGTTAACAGGTAGGGTGCTGCTAGGGTTCCTGGATGAAATTAAGTATCTAATGTATTAATTGGGTGCACTGCAAAAAATGAGGTGGCAAAAATTACTAGATGGAGCAATGTTGTTTAGTGTAGTCCATAGATGTCTCTTTGAATGGCAAACTAGGAATATTTCCTTATCATTTGGTCTCTAGCAGGGTTGAGAGAGCAACTTCAGGTTTGTGAGATCTGCTGTGGTTTTTACTCAAATCCTGAGAGTCACAAACCAGAGCTTGGCACAAAAGACATTTAGTTTAAAGAATTCCGAGCCTGGGAATTAATTTTGCATACTAGAACTGAATGACACTCATAGGCTTTCATACTAAAATCTCTCCCTAGATACCATCTAAGTGATCTTCATTTCAGAAGTATAATTTAGGGTGGGGAATAATTTTGTCTTTGTTACTGCTACTGAGAGTCAGAAATCTTATCCAGATATCCTTTCTGTCTTTCACTACTGCTCTACAGAAGAACATAAGAATTCCCTTTATGGATATTGTTGTTGTTAATGCGCTGTCAGGTCATTTGGTGGAACTAGGAATGAGTGCCTTCCAAAATATGCTGCCCTTCACAGTCTTGATTTGCTCTTGTAAGCTCAAGGCTATGGCTCAGCAAAGCCAGCCCAATACCTACATCTTTTTCCATTTGTAAACTGCACCTAAAAACCCACCTGTTCAAAGTCAAAATTTTCAGCAAGTCCTTCAGCAATTGTGTTAATACAGGTTACTATTATACTTTCAATAATTTGTAGTATTAGTCTTTCAGCTGTCAAAAGGGCACAGAGGATCCATTTACATGACTTTGCATTAAATTCCAAGGAAAGGAATTAAGAGGAACACACATCTATAAATATTAAAGAACTTTATATCACAAAATTTATCCAAATTATTAATTCTTTCTTCCATAAGAAAGAAGTCATATGAGCATTGCCAAAATGATATGAATAAGAGAAGCCTTAGGTGTATTGCCCTTCCAACAATTAGTTGATTTAATCAGACCCAGGTTGAAAAGAGGTTGTTACGTTCAGTATACTTGAAACATCTTTTTTTTCTTTTTTGCTGAATTAAACATTATCTAAAATCTGTTAAACCTTCCGAAATAGTTATCAGTGAGGTACTCCACTGATGGGGCAAAACAGAATGCTCTAATTCCTTATTCCATTCTCACTTAAGCCCAGTGTATTTGTTCACTGGTAACAGGTTGTGACTGTGGGTGGAACTATCTCAGGAAATCTCTCACACACAAGTCAGCCAGGGTCACTGGGATCTCATTAGAAAAGGTGGTATGAAAAGATTGTTTAGGGAGTTTTGTTCTTACCCAGTGCTTTGAGAATCTAACCGGATGTAGCTGTGCATGGAACAGGGGATTTCGAGACCTCCTGAGGTCCAGATGTGTCCAGTGGCACCATACAGTTATCACACAGGTTTGTTAATAGGAGATTATTTTGGCAGGTTGTCAAAAATATATTTCCAAAAATACTCTACTGCAGCATTTGCTGTATATTTATGTTCTGAGGCTTTAGTGAGTGCAGAGTATGTTCAGATGGCATATTAAAGTATCAGCCAGTGTACTCTGCATTCCCATTGTCTTTAGGATTTCTCACCTTGTTGATTCAGTTTATTCTCTACTTTATCTGTACCCATATTTTTTATGTATGCACCTACCACCCCTTCAGTTTACTTCATTAATTTCTAAGATACAAAGGCATCCCACGTAATTTTGCAGCAGAAAATGAACACTGCTCTTCACAATAAGAAAGTGTGCATAATGCTTCTGATTCAGTACCTTTCTTCTGAACATTGAACATTACTATTCCTGCTTTGTTCTTAAAGTCACCATTGTTTCGGTCCTTTCTCCTTACTCTCCTTATAGCACTTAGTAAACAGCAATTTATAGGGCATGTTCTTCACAGGATCAGTGCTTTGTTGACATTATCACAGACCACTTCTAAGCCCCTTTCTAGCACAATTATGAGGTCGTCAAGGGGCATCTTGCACTTGGCCGCTCACTCCTGTATTGTTCTCAGTATGATTGCCTAAAAGATCCTGTCATCCCTTTGAAATGTCTCGAGGCAGCAGAAATGCTCCTTGCTCCCCAAGAATCCACAGTGAAAATATTCACCCTAATACCAGATTAGGTGATCGTGGAACCCAGTAATAGCAACCTTTTAATAAGGCAAACTGGGTGCAACAGAGGGAATTTGCAGCAGTTGTGAAGAGGTGGGCATCTGAACAGGTGTAGCCTTCCGGCCAGCTTGTACGACAGACTGCACTGGCTGAAGTTCTGGTCACTTACCCAGTATTAATAAGTACGAACACTGCATGCTTCATTGACTTGGATCATCCTTGCTTTGCATCGCAAATGATGAAATTGTGCCAACACATTTCCTAGCCGCAGCCACAAAAGAAGGGAAGAAGAGACCCCAAATTTGCCTTTACATGAAATAGCACAGCTGCGACAATTGACACTTATGATCAATAACTCTCAGTTTTATACTAAATGAAATGTTCTGCTTCATACTTTTCCACTGAAATTAATGAAGAAATTAAGTCTATTTAAGCATGCTAAATGCTGTGGGCTTAAGCACATGTAACTAGAAGCTATTGTTGGTTGCTTTGAAGTCACAGGAAAGCCCTCTGTGGTATCATTTCCTTTCAGCGTAACTCACTTCAAGCTTGCCTGGAGGGATTTTTACAGTTTGGTAACTGAGGGGGTGAGTCCAACAATGAGAACTGCCAGGCAACAAGCTGGAGAACAGTCATACACCTCTGGGTCGCCTGAAGTGGTAGGAGATGGCACTTCTCTCTCCCACCTTGCAGTTTCCAAACATGCATGTATACAGTAATTGGTCCGGGCTCCAAATATGTCACACCACTAGCAGAGCTGGAGCTGGGCAAAAGAAACTACACCTGTCTTGTCTCCTGTCGTGCCTGATTTAAAATATAGGGATATTCTCCCATCATCTTCCCCAGAGCCCTCTCAGTGAGCAGGAGCTGCAGTACGCCCTTGCTGAGGAACTTGGAGCTTTTTCACCTTTGACAGATGGCAGTGGGACCATGTTGGTTTCTCTCAGTCATGCATGATGAGCTGCACACACAGGGTCCTAACTTCTCCATGACAGAAGCCCATCCTTCCTTGAATCTAGCATCCCTATTCAGAACTGCTGTGTTGTGTGTACAGGAAAGGGGGTAAAATGCGCAAGCCTTGGTGCAGATCAGGGAGTAGCAAACAAAAGGTTCTGACTCTTGGATTTCTTTCCCTCATCTCAGTGCGAGCATCAGCCTGCATTTCCAGGCAATGCTGTTGAAACACTAAATTCATTTCTAGGCATTTTGTGGAGAGCAGTTGCATTTTAAATGTTTATAAAGTCAAGTCTTTGAGGAATGAACTGCATCCATGTTTTAGCATTTTAGATCCAACCTCTTTGTTTTTGCTCTCTCTCATGCATGCGGTCTCTGTCCTTTCTTCCAAAGACCCTGGCACAAGGATTGTTTCTGTTCTCCACAGGCACTAGATGAAGCCCAGTACAGCTGATGGTTCAGAACACACAGGGCGAGACCTGAAAGTTATTTTGTGTGTTTATGCTCTACAGGAAGAACACAACAAACAAAACGTCCTGGAATGCCTTGTTCTGTGTTACAGAATGGAATCTGCCCAGTAATAAAGTTCTTATCTCCCTCCATGATTGATACTTGGGCATCAGCCATTTTGCTTTCAGCTTAGAGCTCATGCACATTAATAAGAAAGTTGTATGCTTATATTAACTAATTCACTTACTTCTGCATCCCAGAACAATTCATATATATATACACACACACAAAGGCAACAAGTGTTTTAGTTTTTCCATGCAACTCATTTGGCACCTTGTGGATGTCAGTCACAGTGGGATTTGCAGCAACATACAGAACATCAGTACTTGCTCAAGAGATAGTGTTGCTTTGCTTTGCTTGTAATTCAAAGCACTCTTAAATTAAAGGTGGTAACAGGACAGGAACAAAAAAAAAAGACCACAGATTCACATATGTTTTAAAATCTGTGCACATCTTTGAAGGACCCTGTCTTCTGAGGACAACCTTCTCCGCAAAAAGGTACAGATCTGTGGACAGGTGGGAGGTAGGCATGTAAGATGGCCATAGGTCCATCTAGTGCAGTGCTCTGTTCACAGTGGCCAGTGAGCTGCCCGCAGTGCATGACTGCAACAGCCCTGCCCAATTTCCACAGCAATTGGCATAGAAAGGCGCATTGCCTCAGATCCTGGAGGTGGCTACAGCTGTCTGGACTAGTCGCCACTGATACCTTCACCTCCATGAATCTAAAGTCACCTTGTAAAGCCATTCCAGTTGGTGACCTTATCTAACCTTATCTGCATCTTGTGGCATTTAACTCCAACTATGTGCTGTGTGAAGAAGAATTTGGGTGTGGGGAAAGGAGGCAAAGCACATGTGTGCAAAAAGCCAGGGGGACTAGACGCAACAGAGATCATCAGGGCCCCTGTACCATATTTCAGTAAATGCTCACAGATAGTGTGGTAGGCACATGGGATCCCAGAGATTTGGGACTTCAGATGAAAGATTTTTGGGCTGCAACCCTCTCTGTGCAGATACATGTCAGCTGTATGAATCACTTCAGTTTGTTGCAAACACCGCAAATCCATATTCACCCTACACTGTATATAATTTCCCGGACAGATGGGAAATTATAGAGTTGGGGTCCATCTAGTACAACCAGCTGTTTATTGCAAGAACTCTTGGACATCTCCAAGTGGTGGCTGCCCAGCCTCTGCTTGAGGACACCCAGTTAGTGGGGAAGGGCGAGCTATCTCTTTAGCTAGGTAGTGATTAGACAGATTTAACACCTCCTGTTAAGCACAGTTAACAGAAATGGGTGTATTTTGATGACAGTGATATTGCATGTCTGCTGCTCTGATATCTCTGGGGAAAATGGTTTCTAGACTTGGGTAATCAAATCAATTAAACCAACTCAGAACCAGCCTCTGGAATGCACACTCTGTCCCCAGTCACTATTCTCTATCAAGCGGTTAATGGGCACCAGCATTAACCCCCATGAAAGCTAACCAGGATGCTGCTTAGTTTGAATGAGGTTCAAGGGAAATCTTGATTAGCCTTAGCTGATTAGTCACTAGGGGTACAGTTGAGTTGCCTAGCTGCAGTTGATGAGGAAGGGGAGAAAAAGACTCAGTGGAAGAAGCTGGCTTCTGAGATATTAACAGAAGACAGCAAGAGTCCAGTGTTTCTTCAGAAACCCAGATCCTGTCTTTTTCTTTATATTAAGGTTATGTTTCTGGATTCATTTACTTGATTTTTCAAATACATAAGTGGGAGCTACAATACTATCAACAGTTGTGCATCAAGTGTTGTTGATTTCAGTGTGACTTAGTTGCATAACTTAGATTAGAAACATTCAGTTTGGCTACAGCAGAACTTTGTCCTATCCAAACTTCACTTTCCAACATTTCAAGGAAGGTCTGTAGACTTTCATCTTGAATAAAATATCTGCTGTTCTATGTACAGATTTTCAGAACTGTTGGGATAACATGGCTTGTTTTGTGCTTGTTCCTAAATTTTTTTTCCTTACTAATTTCAGACCAAGACATAGAAACATAAGTGCTTTAAAATTCAATAAAGAACTACATTTAATTTTCTCAACCTACCAAGATTAGAATTCAAATGTATAAATGAAATGAATGTCTCAGCTATTGTACTTTATTTTGTATTTTACTTCAGACAGTAAGCTAGCAAACAGAGAGCCTTTTGGCTACTTGGCAGTATAAAAATGAAATAAATAATAAATAAACTGGTACCAGGACTACTTTAGTTGATTAATTGCTGGAATGGAGGCCAAGTTTCATAATTAAGGCTGTATCATTTACAGTACACTTGCTTGTTTTTAGAGGCTATTTCTAGTTCCAATGTGTTACTGTAAAGGCATTTTTTAAAAGTTAAACAACCCCTTTCCATTTCAGTAGTTTTTGTTTGCAAAATTCCTTTTAAATGTCCTTTGGAATCTTAAAGGGTCACTTAAATTGAAATTTTGGGTAATACACTTACATTAGATCATTCCTTAATAGATAAAGGGTGGATGTTTAATGAATTGCAAATTATTTAATCAGTTCACAGCATTAGGTTGTACACATGTCGTTCTTTAACATATACAATAAAAGTTAATATGCTGGCCAAGGAAATTGTTCAGAGCTGGACTTTAATTATCTGTCTTGCTACAAATGTAAAATAATCTTATCACACTCTTGTGTGTAGTCCATAATGGAAGATGCTATTTGAATCTCACTTTTTATGAGTTTCACATACTTTGTTTTATTAAATTGTACTAGTAGAGCTTTTACAAAAAGTCAAAAGCTATCATTTGTCCACCCATGTTCATCTCACCACTTGTTTCACCTCTCTGCTTCTTTAATTAAAAATATTTTTTATTACTTGAAATTGCCTACTATGGAATTGTTGTGATATAGCAATGTTCTGGACAGTACGTCTGAAGTAATATGAAAATATGACCTGCATAAAGTATTTAAAAGTCTTAGTAAACTTTCTAGACTGTTAACAGAACCAAGAAGGAAATAATTTTTCTTATTGCTCTCAGAGAATTTTAATTTCAGAGAACTCTCCACGAATGACAGATGTTTGGAAAAAGCAAGATGATATTCTTTGGCTGGTGCATCAAACTTACATGGTGTAAGGCAGAATCCACCACTGCATGCGTGGACTGCATGCGTGGACTTCCGCCTGTACGATGGAGCTTCTCTCTTTTCCTCTGCAGGCCTCCCCACGGTCTGCTCTGTAGGATCTTCCAGCATAAATTTTGGAGGCTGTGAGAATAACATCCCTGTTGATAGAAGCCTACTGTTGGCAGACAGGCATTAATTGATTCTGCTGTGTATGAAAAACACCTTCAACTTGGGTGGTCTGTGTGTTTCCATAACTTTCATGTTGGCAACATCTCAAAAAAGTGTAAGAGAAAGGTTAACGGAAGAGATAATATTACTTGGTTAGTTTACGTCTGCTAAGTGCTAAGGGCCTACCTGTCCACATAGTTTACCAGGATTCAAAGCCATGGTAAAATCCAACATCAAAAATAAGTGCATATTTATGATACCAGTGCTGCCCAAATTACAGAATGCATTGACAGAGTTAATTTCTAATTTAGAATATTTCAGAACTCTTGAAATTTGAATGCTAGAGCTGGACATGTGATTAAGCTGCTGTGACTAAATTAATGCAGATGTACAAGTTCAGCCTTCTTCCATTTTGGCATTTAATTTTAATTTAATTACAGACCATTAAAGAAGAAAGATGGCATCATTCACTAGGTTCCAATCTAGAGTTGCAAAGTCATTTTTAGCTCATGTTTAATATGGATTACAGAAATTTTGTCAGTCAAAGCAGAAGTTCAGATAGCACTATTTAATTGTTAGGATCCAGGCAGTAAAACAATGGTCAGGGCCCATTGACTGAAGCATTGTCTGAGACATTATTGGTATTTCAGCTAGCAGGATTAGATACTTGGATCATTTCAGAGATCATCATTCCTTCCCATTGCATGTTGATTTTTGTAGTCACTGTTTGATGACTTCCGCAAAGGGCTTGATCACCTAAAGCCATTTGTGATGTTGCTGATGCTCTGCAGAATCCCTAACTTCATGAGAGTGTCATGGCTGCAGAAGCCTTTGTGCATTGGGCCCGTTGGGAAAATTTAGGTAAATCCTGGCAGAAAAGGGTTGCTTATGTGCCATTGTGTTAGAAAATATCTGCACCCCTTTCTCAGAAAGCACCCAATTCCCAAGCCAGGTAACTATTTAGTGTTCCTGTTACTTTGTTGTTGTTAATTGCGAAGTTGTGATCGACCCATCGCGACCCCATGGACAACATTCCTCCAGGCCTTCCTGTCCCCCTCCATCCCCCAGAGTCCACTTAAGCTCACACCAGCTGTTTCAGTGACTCCATCTAGCCACCTCATTCTCTGCCGTCCCCTCCTTCTTTTGCCATTTATTGTTCCCAGCATTAGGCTCTTCTCCAGGGAGTCCTTCCTTCTCATTAGTTGGCCAAAGTATTTGAGTTTCATTTTCAGTATCTGGCCTCCTAAAGAGCAGTCAGGGTTGATCTCCTCTAGGACTGACCAGTTTGATCACCTTGTGGTCCAAGGAACTCGCAGGAGTCTCCTCCAGCACCACAATTCAAAGGCCTCAATTCTTCAGCACTCAGCCTTCCTTATGGTCCAACTTTCACAGCCATACATTGCAACTGGGAAAACCAGAGCCTTGACTATACGCACTTTTGTCAGAAGGGTGATGTCTCTGCTTTTTAGTATGCTGCTTAGATTTGCCATAACTTTCCTCCCAAGGAGCAAGCATCTTTTAATTTCTTGGCTGCAGTCACCATCTGCGGTGATCTTGGAGCCTGAGAAAATAAAATCTGTCACTTCCTCCATTTCTTCCCCATCTATTTGCCAGGAAGTGAGAGGACCGGATGCCATGATCTTAGTTTTCTCAATGTTGAGTTTCAAGCCAACTTTTGCTCTCTCCTCCTTCACCCGCATCAAGATGCTCTTTAGTTCCTCTTCACTTTCTGCCATGAGAGTGGTATCATCTGCATATCTGAGGTTGTTGATATTTCTGCAGCGATCTTAATTCCATCTTGTGATTCATGTAGGTCCACCTTTCTCATGATGCGCTTTGCATATAAGTTAAATAGGCAGGGAGACAGTATACAGCCTTGCCGAACTCCTTTCTCAATTTTGAACCAATCAGTGGTTCCATGTCCAGTTCTCACTGTTGCTTCTTGACCCGCATATAGGTTTCTCAAGAGATAAATAATAAGAAGATGGAATTCTTAACTGGACTGAGGCGCTGCTGTAGGCTAGCATTATTAGTGAGGAAAAACCTGTGTTCTCATAAGCTGCAGGAAAACTGAAACAATGGTGTCCATTTGTTTCTGAATGAACCCACCTAAGCATCTAGACCCATAGAGGCAAGCCCCTGCTGAGTGTGGTTGTCAAACCAGATTTCCTGAATGTTTCCTCCATCAGACACATTTGCATGTTTAAACAGACAGACCCGCTGACCTGAACTGTCAAGAATTTGCTAGACTGACCTATCAATACAGCGATCAGTAAGGTTTTCCATACTATTGTTACCAGTATTTCTAATCTGTTTAGAACTTTATGTCATGCCTAAAGACATGCTTATATTTGTAAATCAATGTATTTTTTGTATTTTTGTATTTAATGGTAATTTATTATGTGCTATTGTATTTCAATGTATTTTATCGTGTTGTAAGCCGCCCCGAGGTTTCGGCAAGGGGCGGCATAGAAACGTAATAATAATAATAATGATGATGATGATGATGATGATGCTATTGTACTAAGATTATCTGGAAACTTAACACTCTGTATTGGCTTAGGTGGCTAACAGGTTATAAAACTGTCTGTACATGGGCTGTAATTTTGTAGTTGGCAGTGGAGACCACTACCCAGCAGCATGCTGTTGTAACTGCAGGGGTCCTTCTACCCACTGCACTCCACAATGGCCGGTATCTTCATTCTACTCATTCTGCTCCAGCTTGCTTTCCTCTTGGCTTATGCACTCCACGTTGCTCGGTAGTTCATGGTTTGTGTCTTTCTCAGTTTCCACAGTACATACACAGTTCAGTGCTGTCTGCTTGCTCAAATTTAAGTACCTTCCACATTTGCGGGGGTTAGAGGTGCAGGACCTTCGCAGAAGTGGAAAAATCACAAATAACTCTAGTGCAGAGATGGTCAGCAACTCACAGTAGCCCTAGCAAGCATAGCTAATGGCAAGGGATGATGGAAGTTCATCAGCTCATCAGTATCTGGAGGGCTACAAATTCTCCATACACACTACACTGCATCAAAATTTGGACGCAAGCCTTGCCATTACAGAATAATGAACTGAAAGGGGAAAATCTGATGGTACATTAGCATTTTATCAGCCAGTTGTCTCACTTCAGTGCATGGAAGTTCAGCATAAGCAGAGTTTAAGATCACCTGATTTGATGGGGCTTTGTTTCTGAAGCTTCCTTATGGGGAGTGGGTGGAAAGAAACCCCTCTGGCAAATACATTAAGAGCACTTCCAGCAATAACAATGCCAGTTAAACCCATTTCAGTTCCAGGTTGTTACACAACATAATGTAAAAGTCAAAGGGGGGTGAGTACTTCTGCAAGTCACTGCATAATTAGCATATCATTGCCACAAATAAATTGAGCAAGAGCTACAAGGTTTAGGAGTCAACAGCTGGAAAAGGGTAACTATGGTTATTGGTATCCACTGGGACAATAGAGAGGCCTGCCCGCTCAGTTGATTGCTACTTTACCATGTGAAGTTTCAGAGCCTGGCCAGGCAACAGCCTTCCTATGAATTCTAAATTTTGTAAAGCTTATCTACCTAATTTAATTTAGAAAGGAAAAGTATGCTAGTTCATCACCTGCCATTTCTAGGCATATATCTGTTGGGAGCTAGGTTTCTCTCTTTGTATATTCAAAGCAATAGTCCTTCTTTGGCAAAAGCTCTTTATTTTCCAAAGTAAGCACAATCACCACAGAATGAGTCTCTGAGCATGCGCAAAATGGTTCATTGAAACCAATCTAGCAGTTACTTCTGAGAAACAGCCCCTCTAGTTGGCTAGCACTTTTCCGTCACTGCATCATGGATCAAGGCTCATCTGGCTTCTGGACCTCCTGGGTATTCTCAGACTCTGTCTGAGCAGAGAGGGTGGGCTTGATATAAGCCCCTCCCATATCAATATCTAGAGGCCCAGTTTCTCAGGGCTCATCCTCCCCACCTGAAAAGTCTAAATTTTCTTGACCTTGAAACTTTTGCCAAACACAACTGCTTCTTTCATTCCCAACAATATTATTTCATTCCCAATAATGTTAGCTCTTCTCCTTTGGAATTTCTGACCTGAAGGGACCCTTTAAGGGCACACGTTATTTTTGGCTGCATTAAAAGAAGTATCACTTCCAAATCGTGTGAAGTACTAGTTCCTCTTTACTCAACATGGTTAGGCCTCATCTGGAGTACTGTGTCCAGTTCTGGAAACCACAGGTTAAGAAAGAGGCAGATATGCTGGAAAGGGTTCAGAGGATGATCTGGGGACTGGAAACAAGCCCTATGAGGAGAGTCTGAAAGAACTGGGACTGTTTAGCCTCAACATGAAAAAACTGAGGGGAGATATGATAGCACACTTCAAGTACTTGAAAGGCTATTACAAAGAGGACAAACAAGATCTCTTCTCAATCATCCCAGAATAGTGGGCTCAGGTTACTAGAAGCCAGATTCTGGCTAGATATCAGGGGGGGAAATCCTGACTGTTAGCGTACTACGACAATGGAGCCAATTAATTACCCAGGGAGGTTGTGGGCTCTCCCATACTAGAGGCATTCAGGATGGAACTGGACAGCCATCTGAGTGGGATGGTGTAACTTGGTGTCTTGCACTGAGCAGGTGGTTCGACTTGATGTCCCTCAGGCCCCTTCCAGCTCTCCTATGATTCTACAATTCCGCTTTACATCTTTAATGGACGTGGTATCTCTTACCCACCCGCAAGCACCAAACTATGCCTTATGAGGTAGCACATCCCCATGTATATTTCGCTGGAGATTTCAAAAACAGCTTTGATATAGGTAGCCAGTGTGGTGTAGAAGCTGAAGTGTTGGACTGGAACTTGAGAAATCTGGGTTCTGGTTCCCTCTCTTGGCCATGGAACTCACTGGGTATGTTTGGGAGAATCACTGACTTTCAGCCAAACCTATTAACAGGGTTGTTGTGAGGATAAAATACAGAGAAGGATGGGAAAAGCATCATGTGGCCTGCCTTGGGATCCTTTCAGGAAAAAAAAAATAAGATAGAAATATAATCAATAGACAAGCAAATAATAGAATTTCCATTAAATATTGATTTTGCAATTCAGAACACAAGTATTTGCAATAAGAATTCTCTTGTACAGATGGAATGTTGCAAAAAGGATGAGATTTCTCAGAAATTAGATAATTAAAGGGAAGCTGAAAGAGACTTAGGAAGATCAGATCCCTTCAGGGAGCTTGGAGGTTGTTTAAGATCACAATTGAACAGTCTTGTATAAAAGCATGTCATTGATTTAGAAAGTTAGCCAAAAAAAATTTCTATGGATACCAGTATGTGAATATGCAGCAGAGTTTGGAAGGCAGGAAGGCTTCCTTTATCGTTTTTTGCTTGAATGTCATGTCTTGGGAGAAGAGAGAACAGGAAGAACGAATTAAGCTCTGAACATCTGACAGGCAGGGGATGGGGCAGGGGCATCTAGATAGCTTCTAATTGGCTAGTGAGAAGTATCATTTGTGCATGCCCTGTGTACATGCATACAATGTTCGTACTGTAACTGGCCTTCAGGCTTTTGACTTGTTTATTCTTGAACTTATTGTTATTTTTTAATGAAAGTATTATTTGTGAAAAATGTTGAAGGTCACTGCATCACATAGGGACTCCAATGATGCCTGCTGGATAGTTTGAGCTATATAAGTACAAGGAAACACCAGTTATTGTCAAAAACAATTAATTTTATTTATTTAGTCTGTGTAATAGTTGTATTAGCTCCCTTGTAGAAATTCAAATTTAGAACTAAATGTTCACAGACTTCAAGAACTGAGTGTGTTAAGCCTTGAGCAGAAAAGACTGAGGGAAGATATAATAGCGTTCTTCAAGTACTTGAAAGGATATCACAGAAAGGAAGGCCATAATTTCTTCTTGATCATCCTAGACTACAGTACATGGAATAATGGGTTCAAGTTACAGGAAGCCAAATTCTGGCTGAACATCAGGAAAAACTTTCTGATTGTTAGAGCACTATGGCAATGCAACCAATGGCCTAGGGAAGTTGAGGGGTTTCCCATACAGGAGGCATTCAAGATGCAACTGGACAGCAGAGATTCTTTAACTTGGGGTCCTGCATTGAGCCAATGAACTTATTAGTCCCTTCCAATTCTTTGATTCTATTATTCGGAGGTCTAGCATTTTGAAAGCTCAGAATTTAACGTTTGGAAATCCTTCTTTTCCAAGTTTCATTCATTTTGCTTTTGGACTAATAGAACTACAATGATTTCAAAGTTCAGCACTTAAAGGCCACAGTGCAGAACTGAACTTTCAAATTGCTATTGCAGTATTTTGCCTAAATCCAAGTGGAATATGTGACTGCGTCTAATTCTGAATTCACTTTGAATTTGGTTTCAACCATAAAGCAAAAATAGATAACAAAAGACATCAATTATCAACATCTCTGGGTGGAGATTACTCTGTTTAGTACAAAGCTGCTAGATTGTTGTATCCGTTTTGAGTTTATGCAAATTACAATGATTGTCATATTCTTTTATATTCCTCTCTTTAGGCAAATCTTATGTGTCATTATAAACTGCTGAAAGATTTATTATTCAGAATCTGACAGGTTAATGATCAAGTACAAATTATGTGCTGGTTAACATGGCTTTTGATATAAAAATAACTCTTTAGTTCTATCACAAGGTTAAAGTGATTATTTTAAAGGTCATGTAGAGTTTTAGATAATGTTTTATACTCTAGTATTGATGGCACCGCATGCTAGATTGGGGGAACACAGGACTGTATCTAATGTTAATCTTACACAGAATAAACCCATTGCAGTGAAAGGAATTACATTAATACATCCCACCATGTATTAAAGGCATCAATCCAATAGGCTGCTGAATCTCTTTCTGAATAATCCTGCACTTACCTCCATGTTCGTATTGTCACAATGTTCTCATGGACACCCTTTATCTACCCTGCCTCTATTGAAAGAGACCTGCTCTGTTCTGAAGTCAGAACAAGATTCTCTTTCAAGCTGAATCTCTTATTAATTAGCTGCCTGGATTTAATCTTACAGCACTCTGTGTGGCATCAAATGGTACAGCGTCAAGCCGGCACAGCCGCTCTGATGTAATGGAGAACTAACAGCAGAAGCCTAGCAGTACACATAAGTATATAAGAAGAGCAGTGCTGAATTGGAACAAAAGCCTGGCTTTAAAATAGACAACTGACTATTTTATGGGGAATGGCATAATGTTAGAATCTGAATTCCAAGGCCATGGCCAACTTTCCTTAAATTGAACAGTATATACATTGGTTTAGATCCAGAACAAGTTAGTCACACTTTAACCCCAGTGAAATAAATGGGACTAACTTAGGGGGCCAAGGTACAGCATTGCTAACTCATCTTGTCTTACTCAGTTTATTTATACCATGAACTTTTGAAAGGCAACATGCTGGTGCAATGAAGCTGTTCCCAAGCATGACAGTAGAAAAATGCACTTTTTGTTTATATTCAGTATAATGATCTAATTTTGCTTCTTCACTTCCTGTATACCAACAACCAGTATGTGGCATAAAACACCTGGTATGGGTAGTATTATGACAGAGTTTTACAGATAATTGTAAGATATTTTCACCCTTCGATGGCCACTCAGTTTAACAGCATTCTTGAGGAATGAATGAATGAATGAATTGGTACTACCTGTTGTAAACACTTCTCTCCCCTGTTTCCTTTCCAGCAGATCAAGATGAAAGCCTTCCAAAACATGTTATTTTATTGAACTGGGATAGTCAGTCAAGGCTGGCTTTGTACTACAGAGTAAATAATAATAAAACTGCTATGGTAGGAAGTAGTGATGCCTCTGATTAGTTGAGTTAGCTCTTGTAAATCTCAGGAGTTGATTCCAGTCTGAATCAGCCTCCAACCTTCCCCTTCAAATGGGGCTGGCTTGACCCTCAGGAGAGGTTATGCTGCTTATGAGCCAGAAGGCAGGAATACCAGACTTTGTTTAATTAGCCCTCCTGTTTGGCTTCTCAACAGACCGCTGGGCTGATGTACTCACACCCCTCCCCCTCCAATATACCTTGTTCTACAATCCCCTCACCCCCTGAACCAGAGGTGGTTTGGTTCTGAACAGCCACTTGTCTAACCTCACTCGTTAACCTTGGCATAACCCTCCTCCTACTCTTCTTCTAGCTCACCTTCAGACCCAATCCCTGAACTATTCTTCACAGCTATTTAAAATAAGGTAAAGCTGGATTTATTCCCAGAAGACAACTGTCAAGTTCACTTAGAGTTCTTTATATCATGCACCATAGTAACCAGATACAAACTCCTGTGCCTGTCATTTCACTGGATGCATGTAAGGCATTTGATATGCTTGAGTGGTCTTTTACATGGTCTTTCTTTAAAAATTGACAACTGGAAATGGAGTACTTAATGCTATTAGTCAACTATACCAAGTACGCATGGCTGTTCTCTGACCTTACCCTCTTGACTCTTCATTTTAAAAATAACTCATGGAACCAAACAAAGCTATCCATGATGATTTCCACGCCTATTCTCTTTATCCAGACCTGAGTAAAAACAAACAAACGAGGCAGAAATGGCCTCCCGGGCCATGTAGTTTGACCCCAGCTCCAGCTGGCTCCACTCATGACATGCCTGCCATGCGCATGTCCAGCCTGTCCTTGATAGAAACATAAAAGGATCCTTGATAAATGAACACACCCATAAGATCAATGTTTGCTTGGTGATACCATTATTTTTCTCATTATTTGAACTGAAACAATTCTAACATTCCTAAACATTTTGGGGGAAGTATTGCAGTGTGCTAGGAACATGTATAAATAAAGGCAACTGAGTTATTTTTTTCTACTATACATTAACAAACTTGAACATGGCTTTCTGCTTTCTCATTACACTTGTGAAAACCCTCAGTTTCCAACTTCTTGGGAATATTTCATAATGCTAAAAAGGAAAACCTAAAAATATTCTTGAAATATTGAGACATTTAAATGATTTTGGCTAGGCAGAGCTGGCACAGTTAAAATGAAGATCTTCATTAATTTAAATACAGAGAGTCCTTAGCTCCAAAAATAGGGAGCACAGGGTAAAAAGCAAATCTCCAATGAATATCCTTGGGACATTTTTAGCCATTTTTGTAGTATAGAAGCCAATTTTGGAGCTTCAGGCTTTTCTGTTCCAGCCTAAGGAACCATTATCTCTGTCTGCAAAAGGCAGCCATCCTAGCTTAGGAAAGAGATTGGCTGCAGAGAAGAAGCAAGCATAATTAAGGACAGGCTGCCTGAAGTGAGTTGTGTTCCCTCCCATTCAGCTCATTATCAGTAAAGCAGAAGTGCTCTTATATTTGAGTCAGCCCCATTTCAGATGCTGGTCCAGCTCTACTCTGCCCTCTCCTGATAAGCAGGAGGTGCATTA
Organism: Varanus komodoensis; assembly: GCF_004798865.1. Classification (NCBI taxonomy): domain Eukaryota; kingdom Metazoa; phylum Chordata; class Lepidosauria; order Squamata; family Varanidae; genus Varanus; species Varanus komodoensis. Next base: position 11,010,112 of record NW_025335798.1, on the reverse strand, counting down.
TGACCTTGGATGTAATGAGTTGCGATTTGTGTTTCTATCTCCCTTCCCTTTCTCTTGTTTTGCTGAAAGACCCAGTTAACAGGGAAATGAAAGATCAGATTTCACCAAGAAGCTTGTTGACTATTATCGAATACCGTACCATCCCAAGGTTGTTGGGGGTTTTCCTTTTTACATTTCTAGCCCCTATAATTGGGACGATAGAATGTTGAATTTCCTGAACATCCTAACATAACAATTAATTTTTTTCTTTTTAAACATGTCTTGCACCCTAAAGGTCATATTAATTTTTGCTTAATTTTAACTGTTAACCTCCCAGAGAGCCTTGGCTATTGGGCGGTATAAAAATGAAATAAGCATATAAATAAATAAAGTTAAATGATCAAATGAGATATCATTGTCCTGCTGCCCTCCAGATGTGTGAGATTATAAAGGGATGTCCTGGGAGTTGTACCCAGCACATCTGAAGCACTCCAGGGTGGGCAAGGCTTCACTGGCATTAGTCTTCATTAATCTGAAAGCAAAACCTCCAGCCCTTATTTCAGTAAAGTATAGCCATGTCATAGCTTAATTAGCCTTCCTATGCATACCTACTGATTATTACCACTGGAAGTTGAAACAGGGTTTAGGGAACCTGGGGAGCATCTGTCGCCAAGGCATAGTTGACAGTGCACAGAAGCATCTTCTGTCAAAAGGGTTTGAACTGCAGTACCAATATTGGCACATCTTACATGTGTCTTACTCTGCCTTGACTTTGCAATGGCCTAAATATGTACTGTGTCCACTCAACCATGCAAAACTGCATAGCTTTTGAAAATTATATTCTTTCTCTTAATGCCAACCATTCCAGTTGTCTGTTGTCTTTTTAAAAATGCACTAATGATATGTCAGAGTTCGTTCTTTGCTCTTTCCCTCACTCACCTAACCTCAAGTCAATTTGTTCTCATAAAACTGCTGCCTCACAAAAATAATAGTTTTCTAAAAGAATAGCAATGTAATACATTTGCTGAAGGAGTATATGTAACAGCATTGCTAAGTAGTCAAGTCTTTAAAGGAAAGGAACAAATTAATGTTTCTAAGTCTGAATCAGGGAGGGGAAAGAAAGATCTGCAATGACTATATTTTTTATCAATGATAGGTATATCTGTTCCTGTCATGTAGGATTCTGTCCAAGCAAGGAGGAGGAGGGAGGTGAATACCATAAACACTTTAGCCCTCTGTGGGTATTTCAAATTCAGCTCGTGAGGAGGGGTGCGTGCCAGTCCCACTTCCTGTGCAAGTTTCTGGTCTACTGCCACTGCTCAGATCCCAAGGAAAGAAATCACTACCATGTCAAACAAGGGCACAATAGGAAAAAAAAATCCTACCTGCTCAAAAGATCACTGGTTTCTTCTCTGCGTATTTTGTGGTCTCCCCTGAAGATCATAGTCCCATATGCAGCCTTCAGAACATGACTCAGTTCATCTGCCTGAAGAAATTCAGGATGACTACACTCTCTTTCAGAATGACTATGCTGCTTCCTGTATTAGGGGGACTGATTCACTAAAATATATGCTTGAGACACTGACTTCACATGTCCATATACTCTGCCTCTTGCTCTTTTCTAAGACTTGCCTTGGACAACAGTCAGTTCCAGTTGAAGATGCTCCTTTTCAGCCTAGCCAGAGCACTGAGAATCTTTGCAATGGGTTTGGCAACAGTGGTGATGCACTGGAGGCTTCAAGAAATCATTTTTTGCCCATACAAAGATGGCTGGCAGTTCATAGCTCCCTCAGTGCCGAGAGCAACATGGTTCTTACCCTTCTGAAATACCTCAATTTACAGTTTTATCAAAGAAAAATCCTGTCTCAGATCTGACAGTTTATAGGGGCACTTTTTGACTCATAGAACATAGAATAGTAGAGTTGAAGGGCCCAAGAAGACCATTGGGTCCAAGCTGCTGCTGTTGCAGGGCACCGGTTTACACCATACCACTCAAATGACTGTCCAGTTTCTCTTTGAATGTCTCTAGTGTGGGAGAGCCCACAACCTCTCCAGGCAGTGGGTTCCACTGCCATTTTGCTCTGACATTGAGGAAACTTTCCTGATATTTGCCTCATATCTGCTTTGTTGCAACTTGAGCTGATTATTCTGTGTTCTACACTATATCAGCAAGGAGAGACCTTGACCTTTGTCCTTGAGACAGTCTTTCAGCTACTAAGTGATATCCTGTCTCCACTCAGTCTTCGCAAGGCTGAACATGCCCAGTTCTCTCAGTCTCTCTTCACAGGGCAATGTTTTCAAACCCTGGATCATTTTTGTTGCCTTTCTCTAGACCCTTTCTAATTTATCTGTATTTGTAAATTTTGGTTTCCAGAACTGGACCGAGTATTCCAGATGGAGTCTGACTGGTGAATAGTATAGGGGATTTGAAAGTAACACTTCGATTAATGCATCCCAAAATAGCATTTACCCTTTTTGCACCTGTATCACATTGTTGGCTCATATTTAGCCTGTTGCTGCAGTAACACCAAGGTCTTTTACTTTTTCAGTTCTGTAGAGCCATGTATTCCCCATCTTGTATCAATGCATTTGTTTTCTTGTTCCTAGGTGGAGGACTTGGCATTTGTCCCTACTGAATCTCATTTTGTTGCTTCAGTAGGGACAAATGCAAAGTCCTCCACTTAGGAAAAAAAACTGTCTCTAGTGAAGACTCCTCTGAACTCTGCACCTGTCTACCTGTGGATAGAGTGGATGTCCTGTGACATCTCACATGGGAGCTGAAGGCTGCCTGCCAATTCTGAGCATCTAGTGCTTCCTTAAGCTCATGTCCTCCACCACTTGAATCATATGTCACGGAACAAGCCATCCAAGTCATAGTTTTCTTCTGTTTAAGCAAGCAGGACTCTTCTTTTCCTATGACTCACTCTGAATTTCTGAGACTGGGGTGCCTCACCATATTGCCTCCATCACCATACACTTTGCAGGAATATACAACACTCTTGCAGCTTCCATCAGCACATCAGGAACTAATCCACGTGAGTGACAGCTCTCTTTGAGAGCTTTTTGCCACCAAGAATGCAAAAAGCGGAAGGTTCCAGCCATACTTCTTGCCTGCCAACGGGTTTGCCTGCCAAGAAGCATGCCACAGCCCCAAACAAGTACAGGGACACTTGCCTAGAACAATAGCACTCCCAGCTGCATTTCTCAGAGGTACTTCATTTTCACAATTTGTAATGCAGTGACCTGGACTCAGCCTCCTACCTTGCTTAAGCATTACCACCTGGATGTCAGCATTCCAACTGACACAGCTTTGGTGCGGTGTTCCCTCCCACCCCTTCAGTTCTGGCATGAGTTACTTGCGTTTTAGTCACCCGTATGTGTGAGTCACAGAGCACTCAAACGAGGAGGAGGACAGGTTGCTTGCTTGTAACTGTGGTTCTTTGAGTGCTGATTTGTCAACTCTCCTTCCCTTTTCAATTGCTTGGCTTTTACAGTTGCTGCTGCAGTGGACACAGAACTGAGAGGCAGGCAGGAGCTGTGGCTGCACCATGTGTCAAAGAGGCAGGCTGGATGACTGCCTAAAACTTTGGTTGGCCCTACAATGTTTCACCTGACTTCCCTGCAGAGGTGAAGAGCCCAAATATATGAGTTCCCAGATGGTCAGTTGAGAACCGCAGTTATAGCCTGTTCTTCCCCTGCCATCTCCCCACTGCAACCCATCTACAGAACCCCAAAGAACAGATTTGGAGGCTATGTGATAGGCTGTAACATGGCAGAGAGGACAGGGAAGGCCCTTTCCACTGGCAGCACCCTTCACTGGTGGAACAACTGTTCTGGATCTAACACACTACCTATGATTGAATCAGTGTGGTAACAGTTCTTCTGTTATGCTTAGAACTTCTCCAAGGGGATTTTTGCAACACATTTCATGCCAAAAATAATATAGAAGTGGTATGTAGCTTATGTTTGGGCTGAAGAGCTCAAATGCTTTCCATGAAGCACAAGCATAGCTCCAATTTGATGATAATTGGCTATTAATTGGATAAACTTAGAGTATCCATATTATAATAGTAAAAGTAGAGTTCTTTGCTAAATTGCAGGGTTGAAGAAGTCAAGGACTTGATGATATCATCCAAGTTGTCCTTGTCTAGGCTGGATTTCCCCCTTTTCTATACTTTCTGCTGGGGCTTGCTCCATTTTTGAATGTTGCAGATGAATTAAACAATCTAGTATCCAAAGGATTTGTTAAAAGAGTGTGCTTTTAAAGCATTTCCCATTAGGACCTTAATATTTTTCCAGGGACTGTCAATAAAATATGTCATTCCAGTGATCTTCATCATCTCCTCAGGTTCAAAATCTATTCCAAAAATTAAATGTCTCAGCTCATTTGATCACACGTTCCTACTTCTGTTATTAAATATTAAATAAACTGTCGAGGTCAACAAGAGATCTTTTGTTCTTTTCTTTCTGATATAATAATCAGTTTGTGATAGGAAAATGTATGCTTATTCGTATTAAGTGAAACTTTTGATTCATAGATAACTGGCATTTGTGCTAGCTTTTTATTTCAAGTTGCATGGACATGGTAGATTGGTAGAAGTAAATTGGTAGTATATCAGTAAGTTCTAGTGTTATTTCTTTCTCTTGAAAGCGTTCTTTTTGGCTTCTTCTGAGAAAAAAGGTCTTGGGAAGAGATGCAAAGTAGGGAGATGCCATAGATGTAAAACATATGAGTGTATGTTTTACATACAACTAATCACAGGTCTGGTCCCTGATTCTTGCACATATGACTCAGAAAGGCCCCTCTAAGAAATGTTGGACAGCCACTGCCAACAAGGTTACACTAAGCTGGATGGACCAAAGTTTTGACTTTCCATGAGGAGGTCCTAGTTGTCCTGGGTATTGTGATCCTGATGGAAGAGTAGGGCATATATTTTCTTAAGTATGAATTGTTTTGAGTCTTGCTGCCTGACAAAATTAGCTGCAAGATTCTAATCAGGATCAAGAATAATGCTCCTGATTATTGCCGTCCCCAAGCATGGGCCATTTGTTTTGCATTTGAGGTGAGCCGCATTCTCCATCTGCTGCCACTGTCTTGATATCCTTTTTCACTGAAAACAAAATGCAAGTGAGAGTACTTTTTCCTATCACAAGCCAATTAATGCATCACCAGGAAAATTACAAGAGGTCCCCCACTGACCCCCATACATTACTCAATATTCAAGAGCGCTAAGCGCTGAGTTGAGACTTTTAGCACAGATTGAGTGTACCAACGAGTGTACAGAAAACAGATTTAAGAAATGATAAAATAGAAAGCCTGCTGCCAATGGCAATTCGGTGAAGGCAATGGAATCCTATTTCTTTCTTTAGCAGGTGCAGGTGCTTAAATGTTGAAGGACCTACCTTAGCCAATGAAGATTTCATAAGACAATTAATACAGAGACCTTCTGATGCAGTTATAAAATTCTAGCTATTAGCAATTTTGAAATCATGGTTCAAAAAGTAGTGAGAACATCAATGATAATTTAAAGCAATGCATACAGATTTTCCTTATCTTCCATCTCTAGAGATCTAGAACTTGTCCCATCCCCACTAGAAAAATCACTACTTCTACTGAAGGAATAGCAACCCTGTGTGGAGAGGCTTGGAACAAAATCCTATTAAAAAACACAAAAAAAACCCCTCCCTCTGATTGGATGTCAGTTATATCACCTGTAGATTTAAAGAAGCTACCACTCTCAGTCCATCAGGCTATGGTATCTACAGCTGTGCACACTTCTGTATGTCTGCACAAACTTGTGAATTATTACAGACTCCTAGAGAAGGAAACATGTTCCTTCAATGGAACCAAATTTATTGACAGTCCACCATGTTAACAGCAGAAAAGTATCAAGTATGTTTGCTTGATAAAATAGCAAGCACCACTACAATTCCTCAGCCCATAAAGGAGTGGGGATGTCTGAGATTAGCTTTATTATCTACCTTAGGGTTCAGTCCTATACATGTTTAGACAGAAAAAAACTGCAAACTGCTAGCATTCCCCAGCCAGCCATGCTGGCTTCATAATTGTGGGAATTGGCAGACGTTTTTCTATTTAACCATGTATCAGGTTGCTAGTTTAGGGTCCAGTCCCATGTGGATGCTGGTAAGCATCCAAACCTGTGGGATTTGAGCATCCTATGCTGTGTGAGAGGAGTATGGAGCTTTTTGCCTCCCTGCTGTGCCTGCCCTGCAAGTTGGTAGATAGCCGAAGCACTTCAAACAAGGAGGGAAGGGGGCTGGAGTACTGCAGGATCCTGGCAGCTGCTTCCCACCCCCTGGAATCCACCTTCTCTAAGGCCATTCTTAGGGCCTCAAAGAAGCAGCCAATGAAGTTCTTCCCATGCCTAGTGTGAGGAAGGAGAGGGTGAACCACACATGGATACCCAGCTCCCAAGTTGGAGCTTTTGTCCCTAGAAAGTGTCTGCAACCCATAGGATTGCTCTCCTAGTAGATTTAAATATAATTCATGTTTGTTCAGTATCACAAGAACTGATCTAGATTTCCGCTGCCTGGTTTATAGACATTGCTTGAGAAAACTAAACTTTGAGTGTAAATTTGACATCTGTGAAGTCTCAGGATATGTTTTTATATTATGTTGCCTTCACATAATTCTTAATTTAACTCTACTTCACTGGAACTGTATCTCTAAAGCAGGACTGGGCAACTTCCAGAAAGTACAGGCAAAGCTTCCCTCACTATTGAAGGGGCCATGCTGCTCCCTGTCATTGCAATTACTGATCTTGCCACTAAAATTCAGTGGCTTTCAGGAATATAATTCTACCTTCCAACAAACTGCGCATTCCCTGTGTGCCTTTTTTATTTTTCAGGGAAACTATGGCACCTTCTTTCTGGGTTTTTTTTTGGGGGGGAGGGGGTTACAAAAATGCCCGGGGTGGGCAACATGTTGCTTGCTTATTATTCACGTCTTATCTAAGGAGTGACTCATTTCACTCAAAGTACTTAGGAACTTATTAGTAGGTTCATGGGAACATGTCAGCTGTTCTAAAAGTAATTCACACTGCTGAGGGCTGCATTTTCTTGAGAATAATCTGCTGGGACCTGCATGCATGTTGTGAGCCGCCCCGAGGCTTCGGCAAGGGGCGGCATAGAAATGTTTTAATAAATAAATAAAATAAAATGCCAGTGGAAAATAGAGCCAAAGCCTTCAGTGGGCAGAAACAGCTAAAAATGAGCAGGGAACCTCTTATATCTGCTTCTGCCTCCCCTCCCTCTCTGAATCGGATTTGGGGGTCCAGATTCAGTGGAGCAGACGGCTGGGTGGCAGCCAGCCCACATGACACCCTGGCCCTGATTTCAGTGGACTTCTGAACTTTTATTGAGTTGTACAGACAAATGCTTGAGTTCATCATTATAAGCCCCTATAATGGGGAAGTGCCTCTGTTTGTGCTCAGGTGTGAAATATGAATGAATCTCAGTCTAGTGGGAAATACCCTGATATGGATAGGAACATCCTGCTGAACAATCTAGAATACTTTCCCCTTACAGTTACTTTTTTGACTCATGATGCTATTAAATACCTTAGCGAGGGATCCATTCTGAGGTTACCTGAAGCTCAAACCGAAACTGGTCTGATGGTGGTCAGACCAAGGCAAAGTAAAGTCTCATGCAGTAAACAAAATTAGGCAAAGCATACAGACAAGACATGACTAGAGATGTAAAATTTCCATAATAAATAAATGAAATGAAATGAAACCATGGGAAAGAAAAACAGCTTTTTTCCTGGGGAACATAGAAATGTTTGGGGAAAATGAAAAAAGGTAATATCAGCATCTTTTACAGATTGAAAGTTACTTTAGGAATACAACATATATTGTGTAAAACAGAGGTGGCTAGACTTGCTCAGTGGAAGAGCCACGTACAGTAAATATCAAATGTTTGAGAACTGTGAGAAGGTGCCATGGGAGGAAGCATCAGCAGGCAGAGGGTGGCAAATGGGCATCCTGGACAGTGAGCCACAAGCTGCAAAATAAACTCCAACAGCTGCATACAGCTGCCAAGCCTCCGTTTGGCCATCCCGGATACTGTCTGGTCTTGCCAGTTTATCATGGAGCAGGCAAAAAGCAACAGCATTAAAAACAGGGAAAACTTGAATATTAGTAAAAGAAAAACAAGTTTCCCCTAGTCCTATTTCTTAATGAAGTGAAAGAACCTGCAACCCTAGAAACTCCAGGAAATTTCTACAAACTTGTTCAGGCACCTACCTGCCTAGAAACTCTGAAATCTTTCAGCATCTGACTGCAAATGGTTTAAATGTGTCAGCTGGGCCTATGGAAAGAAGTTGAGGGTGACAAAAATGTCTTAATGCCTCACTGACTGGAATTCATATAGTTTGGTAGATGAAGACTTGAGCCCACTTCAAAACGAATGAGTTTATACAAGCTACTCTGTAATACTAAAACATAAGCAAATGTATCATTGCCTAATAAAAAAGAACAAATGATTATAAGGAGAGTAGTCTGTCACAGCATGAAGCTGTTCATTAACAGGAAACAGGGAGAACAGCCTATGTATCTGAAAAATTGTGGGGGCAGATGGGAAACATGTGGGGGCGGATGGGAAAAACTTATTTGAGAAAGGGAGGAAAGATTTCCCCAAATTATTTGGATAACTTTTGGCCCTACTGATGCGCACAGCCTTCAGCCTCATTTCCAAAGCCTTCTACAAGTGATCCGCTCAGACATCTGTCAAGAGTGATCTGTCCTTTCCACCATAAGGTGGGGAGGAAGATTGAGTGTCAGATCAGGGATGTGTGATATGAAGAAATTCAGTCCACTTGTGCACTGCAGACTTCCGCCACCTCACTGTCTTGAGAGCCAAAAAAGACTTGTTGGATGTTTGTTTTTGCAACTTCCACTTTGAAACGAAGCCATGATTTGTGTATATCTTTGTATATCCTCCACAGATATACTCATTCCCATAAAGAGAGCTGAGAAAATAAAAAGGGTGTGTTGTGTGCCGGGTGTTGTGGGGTGTTGTTGAGTAAAGACTCAATGAATGTACATGGAATTCATTCTGATCTTATAAATGGAGCTAAAATTAGATTTTCAAAGGCAGTTGTTTTTTGGTTTTTATCTTGATCATATAATAAGGAACCCCTGACAAAAGAGGACTGTCTGAAGCAGCTCCAGTGACTGCTGAAACAATCTGCTTTAGAATCTGCAAGGAGTTTTGCTTCTGGACCTGGAAGGCAACTTCATCACATGCATTGTTCCTTCTGGGTACTTCCAGATCCTCAACCAGTACTGTTCTTGAAGAGCGTCTTTGTGTTTTTACTAAACTTTCAAAGAAAATCACCACTCCACCCCATCAAGTTTTACCACAGAGCTTCACTGTCAAGTTTTTCTTTTTGCATTTTTTCCTTCTTGCTTCTTCTTGAAGACTGCTGCAAGAAAATGATCTGCTTTTGCAAGTTTTATAACTTTCTCTGCTTGTCTACTGAGCTTTTAGAGGGTGTCTGCTTTTGATGTTGTTAAGAAGCAGGTTAAGCTTGTGACATTCACATCCTATTGCAATAAAATTTGAATACAGTGGTACCTCAGCTCACATACTTAACCTGTTCCACAACTCTGGTTGCGACCCAAATTGGTTGCGAGCCAAGTCCAATTCCTCATAAGGTTCAATGTAAATAAGGTTAATCCGTTCTGTAAATATTTTTTCATCACAAAAATTTGAAACAAATTAACAAAGAACAACAAAGTAACAAAGTACAGTACAGTAGAGGACACTAACCTAGGCGGGGGGGGGGTTATTGTTTGGAGGAAGAGTTGTGCCATTGTGATCGTGCTGGGGGGTTGGGGGGAGATGGCCGCGATTGTGATCATGCTCGTGCAGGGAAGACGGGCATGATTGCGATTGTGCTCGGGGGAGGGGGAGATGGGTGCTATCTTGATCAGGGGTGAAGATGGGCGTGATCGCACTCGTGCAGGGAAGATGACCGCGATCGCAATCATGTTCATGTGGCAACATGGCTGTGATCATGGTCATCACCCAATGTGGAGTTCGCAAACTGAGGCAAAATTTTTCTGAAATTTCTGTTCACAACCCGATTTGGTCATGAGCCGAGGCGTTCATGAGCCGAGGTACCACTGTACTTAACAACTGCAGTTTCCCATGTTATTTTCATATTACTTGTGTTGTCAGTTAGCAAGACAAGTAGTTTACCTTTCCCAATTTTCTGTGGAATTTGATGTATTTAGCAGCTGATATATACTGCAGTATGTTATTTCCTGTTTCAGTGCTTCTGTACAGTGGACAAAAAACAGATTGAGTTGTTGTTCTTATCAAGTTTATGATTTCTTATCCCATCATATTTTCCCATGCATCTGCAAGCACTGCAAGAGTACTTTGCCTTTTCCTTGCACAGATTCTCGTACACATTCATATTTTGACTCTACAAAAGGCTTGTTCCAAGAATGTCTGCTGGGCAGATTGTATGATCATCTATGTAGTGTCAGAACTTCCTGTCTGTATGCATTTTCATTGCAATGTTTGTTTAGGTAGTGGAAAATACTTTGCTGTTAGGAAAACTCTTTGTGATGTTGTCTACTTTGTTATAGACTTTTAGAAGAACATTGGGAAAAGTTACTTGCACTTCTTTCTCATTTAAATACATAATGGATTTTTAATGTCTCCAGAACTATTCTTAAATGATGCAAAGGTATGTTTTGTCATCCTAGCAGCACTTGAAAATATATTTTATTTGACAATATTTGCAAATCGCTGTTTTCACACAGGAACTTGCAGTATGGAAATGGCTCCGTATCCTATATGTTGAGCACACCATTTTGCTAAGGAGAAGGGAAAGAAGCAATATTTTAGTGGCTGCTTGACAGAAAGACTTAGCTATGCTTAAGGGTTGGTTGGCATTGCAGGAAAGAACCAGATCAGTAGGAATTAAATTATAAAGTTAATGATTATAAACTTATGCAGTTTATAGTTCAGTTTTCTGAATTTGGGTAAAATTAAATAATTGCCTCTCAAAGTAGTATACTTTCAGCTCCTTCTGCTTGTTCTGTTCTTTCTCCCAGTCCAGAGGATAGAACAGATCCACCAACCATGCCAACAAGAGGAAGCACACAAGCAAAGAAAACACTAAAGCTGCCTTCCTGCTCTTGTGACTACTCAGTGCTCCTAGTGGCAGAAATGCATGTTGCTTTTGCGTTTTAGAGCCGTGGTCCCAGTTTACAGGCTAGGATTTGCCTGCCCCGGAAGCACAAGGAATGTAATGGTTCTGAAACTGTACTAGTCTTACATGAGTATCTGTGACATAGCATTTGGAAAATATTTTGTGGGAGTTATTGTATAAGCAACATTTCATTCATTATTCTGAGATAAAATATTCTATATATTTACATTCCTTTGAAAAAACAAAACATTCTTCAGGAAAAAATAGATCCCCCCCCCCCCCGAATTGATCTCTCCCTCCCTGCTTTTTTCCTTTTTGTGAGCCTTCACAACAGGCAACATCAAGGGAGAAGTAAATAGGACCTTGGGTAGCTTCAGGGGAAGTGTGATGACTAGTACACATTCACTAGAATAATAGAAGGACATTATTGTAGGAGGGAGCTGAATCCAACTGCAACCTCATGCAGGCTGGCAAAACATGTAGCACGGTCAGCTACATCTCCACCTGGAAAAGCTGACTGGAATGTTAACCTTCACCTGATTTTGCAGCCTGAGGCATGCGGAGTTGATGGTTCTGCCTGGGACCCATCCTCTGAGTCAGAGGACAATGGCAGGACCATGCTCTGTAGAGACGTAACATTTCTGGAAGATGTGAAACCGCAGGACCACCCTCTCCATCCTTGCAGAAACAAATGCAAGGGGAAATTTGAAAACCAAGCAATTCATATTGCTTTCAGTGGTCCTTAAAGTTTTAAAGTTAATTGTTGGTTTAGGACAACCTTCCCCAACCTCTGCCCTCCAGATATTTTGGGCATCAGCTCCCATTAGCCTCAAGTAATATGGCCAGTGGTCAGGAATTCTGGCGGGCACCAGGGTGGCTACAGGTACTTTAGATTACATCCTGGTTTTGAGACCCCTAGCTGGCACTTAGCTCGACAGATGAATCACGGGCCTTAAACCTTTTATTGGATGAGTTCTTCATTGTGGCTTCTATGCATCACACGTTATGGGTGCTGAGCCTGCACAGTGCCTGTTGCTGGAAAGATTAAACAGCTTTAACGGTTTCGGCAGGAACTTCGCACCCTCCCCCCCTTAGTATAAAGGGACGGAGTGCCCGTCATTTCCCCAGTCTGCTTTCGACCACCGTTCACTGTGCTTCAGGCTCTTTTGCTCTCTGCTATTATCGCTAGATCTGGTTAAGAAGTTCTTTTCTTGTCTTCATTCCTCTTTCACTTATTGTTATATTCTATCCCAGTTTGCCGCGTTCCTATTACTCTCTGTTTTCTAACCCCTCTAGCCCCTACCCTACCCCTTTCCAATATATCCCTTCTTTCATCCTTCTTCTCCAAGTTATTAATCTCACTGTGTCCTCTTTTTCTTCTCTCGATGATGCAGCAGGCAGCTTTTCATAACTGTTCACAGTGTGGGGCTAAAATGTCCCCCATTGATCCTCATGTCCTGTCCCTCCTCTGTCTTGGGGAAGGCCACAGGACAGGTAAGTGCAGCCATTTCCAGTCTTTTACAAGACAGGCACGTAAAAATCGTGAAAAATTGTGAAAAAGCTCGGACTCAGATGACTCTAAAGAGGCATCTACTTCTCCAGATGAGGTCATCTCCACCCAGGGCCCTGGGTCTCCAGGTGACTCTCATGGAACTTTGAGTTACTCTCCCTCATGACTAAGTCTGTGGGGATAGATGTCCAAAAGCGTATCAAGCCAAACCAGGACAATATCTATGATAGTTTCAGCAAGGAAGACTCATCGTCTATTGCCCTGCCATTTATCAGCACACTTAAGCAGGCGATGACTGATACCTGGCAGCTGCCTAACCATCCTCAACCTACTTCCAACTTCCAGGTTGAGGAGATGTGCAAAGATCGGGAACAGGATCTCCCTTTCCTGTTGAAGCATCCTCAATTCGATTGTCATCAAATCCTTTCAGGGATGTCAAAATAAGGAACATGGTGGATAAAGAATGCAGGAAAATCGATATGTTGTCTTGCCACTGTAGGACTTGGTCTTCACATCTCGAGCTACGAGGCCACCATGGCTCATTTCCAATTCTTTCTCTGGCAGAAGATCGAGTCCCTTGCTGCATTCCTCCCAGACCAGCAAAAGGAATGAGCCTGTCTCTTCATCAGGGAGGCAATGCAGCTCTCCAGGCAGCAGCTCAACACAGCAAGACATCATGTCAGTTGTGGCTCTTGAGGCCTCGTCGGTGCCATCCTGCTTCATCGACACACTTAGGTTAAGATCTAGGAATCTGCCTCAGGAAACCAAGCTGCGTGTGGAGAACATGCCTCCCAGGACAGATGACAAACTGGAAAACATCCAGGAGGCCCATCTTACAGCATGACATATGGAGACTCTGTCTCAACAAAGACGTAAGTGGCTTTGGAGCAAATCTCAATACTGCTACCAGCCTTACCAACCACCATACCCATCTGGGTGCCAGCAATATGGGCAAACGCAACAGTGCAGCAACCAGCAGGATGCGCCTAGATGTCAGCAATCCATGCGCTGACCAGATTCTGACAAGCGCCCTCGCTGAGGACACGTGGAAACCTCTCCTCTCCCTCCCTCTCCTCCCTGAGCACATGTATGTCGACAAATCACGAGTGGGAACTAGATCATCGAGTCTGTCTTCTCCTGTTTCAGTGTTGGGGCACACCAGACATAGACTTGTTTGTGACCCACAACAACACTGTCTGCACGATGTATTGTTCCCGAGCAGGAATCGGCACAAGCTTGATGGGAGATGCCCTCATGATATCGTGGGAGAACAAATTCTTCTACGCCTTCCCATTGATAACGTTAATAATAAGAACAGTTGCCTAGATTTGCCAAGACGGTGCTCGTGGAATTTTCGTCACTCCATGGTGGCCCTGACAGCCCTGGTTCCCCACTCTTCTCCAACTGTCTAGCAACAAATTCTTTTGCCGACCTCAAGTCCTTCATCTTCTCACTCGGGAACATGGTGCCATCCAACATCCAGATCTACAGTCCCTGAACCTCACAGCTTGGCTTGCCCATTGACTCTCTCTTCTATATCCTTGGATGTTTTCCTTGGATTCAACTCACCTCTTGCCCTCGGGATCAGCGCCGACCTCTCTGTCTATGTCTTTAACACCATCTCAGTCTGCACCAGCATTGCCTTGAACTTTGACATCAGTACCGATGCCTTCCTCAAATCTGACTTTTCATCCTGACATTCAATTGTGCATTCACACAATCTGCCAGCCCCACTCGGTGTTGGTGACTGGGTATTTGTTACATTTATTCGGTTTTTTCCATATGATTACATATATACATATATATGTATGTATATGCCCTTTTTCGTATATACATATTACATGTATAGTCTTCTCTTTTGTCTACTTTGTCTTACTCATATTTTTTCCTATGAGAGAGGACTATACATGTAATATGTACATGTAATTTGTCCTACTGACTCTCTCCACTTGGGGGCAAATGGACAGGCTCCAGCTGACTGGGGATATGGCGGGCACTCTGCCCTTTTATACTAAGGAGGGGGAAGGTGCAGAATTCCCGCCGAAACCATTAAAGCTGTTAAATCCTCCTGGCAACAGGCACTGCACAAGCACAGCACCTATAATGTGTGAATGCAGAGATGGCCACTCAAAGAACAACAGTTACAGGTAAGCAACCTGACTTTCTGCATCAGGGTAGTGCATGCAGTTTCTTGCAGAAGGCTCCAAGTTTAATATCTTATTTTGCCTCAGACCCTGGAAAGCTGCTGAAAGTCCAAGTAGCCTGTGTTGCACTAGATACCTGGCTTTGCTTATCTTTCTCTTGCTTCCCCATTCCTTTTTCCTTTTCTATCAGAATGTGGTCAAGGACTGTCTTGTTTTTTAATCTTTGTACAATGCCCGGAAAAGGTTAAGGCACTTAAAAAGAGGAGGAGGGTGATGGTGACAATGGGTGGATTTGAACCTATGATTCATAATGCAACTTCACATGTGTTGGTATTATGTACACCACCAGGAGAGTGTGATGTATCAGTCCAAATATTCTGTAATGAGAAGTGTTCTCGGGGTTGGAACCAGACAAAACTAGTCACATTTAGTTTTCGATGAAATAAGGCTTAGTCATTACTTACTTATACCTTAGCTGGAAGTAAATGCCGCTATCTTAGAATGGGTCCAACCCTTTATCTGCTATTTTGCCTATATTATATCCATTTCTGTCATACCAATGTAAAACATAGTTTTAAAAATGACAGAGCAATTTGTAGGAAACCAGGTGAGTAGGGAAAGCATTATCTATTCAATGATTTTCTATAATTGTAACTATATTGAATTTTTTTCCTGACATAGAAAAGACCCTAATTCTTGCTGTTTATTCATTAGAAAGGCTGGTTATAACTGAGCAGCTTTTAGCTTGTCTATAGTGCATGAGTCAGTGAAAGTATCACTCAGAGGTATACAGCTGTTCCCCCATGCTGAAAAAGAGAGCATGCAGAGTCCATAATTGCACCAAGCAGCCAGCTAATGAAAATCCTCAAGGACATGAGATTTGTACAAACCACTAACTATTGCAAAGCAATTTGTATGAATCTTTGTTGCAATGTCATCTAAGATGATTATTTTGAATAGTTTCTGCACATTTGGCTCTCTGGAAGTAAAGTGCTTTGAGGCATATTCATAATTAGCTTCTTTGTATTATCACTATATAATGACTTCAGGAACAACAGCAGTCACTATAGAGGGCTGACAAATTCTAGATCTGCAAGAAACCTGAGTCACATTGCAATGGGTTTTGCTTTATTTACCTGCTTTGTTTAGTTATCCTCTGTGTTTCGTGTCTTCTGCATGACTTTCAAGTGATAGCCAGGCTTCCTGGTTTGGTATGTATGTAGGCATTATATCTCTTCAGAAACCATTTGCTAAATGCCAGAAGTTATGGGGAGAAGAACTGCCTGTTTTATTGGACATCAGCAAGGTTGTTGATCCCAGGAGAGTTCAGCCAAGTGCAAGCATGTTAAAATGCCCCACTAGTGGATAGTTTGGAAATCAGCAGTATGGAGAGCTGTTATCAGGGAGATACGGAAAGCAGAAATAGTCTTCCAGAGAAACGTATTAAAAGTACAAGAGGCAAAAGAAAGGAAACCCTGGAGCCCTTTCAAAGATGTCAGCTACACTGCTGTATGTCTCCATAACAATGTTATCCTTTGCACTGATAAGAAAACAGTTTCCTCTTCTATCGAGGCTAATCTTGGATAGTGCGCTACACTGTATAAAATGGAGTAGAGCAAAAGGAAATGGGATGGATTGCTAAACAAACAGACAAACAAAAAACACTTCAAGATATAAGTTTCCTTCCTTTTCCGGAAGACTTGACAAACTAAGGCAGTGCTGGTGAACCTGTGGCACGTGTGCCACAGCGGGCACGCAGAGCTCTCTCAGCATGCGAGCCACGTCACCCCAGCAGCTGAGCATCAGATAACAGTGCACATAGGGGCCACGCACATGTTCAGAAAGGAATAGTGGAGCCAGGCGATGACGTCACAAGCCGCAACTCATTAGCCACGATTCGTCCCAGCTTTCGCATGGCTGGTCAGTGTGCTGCCAAGGATATATATTGGCTTGGACTGGCTGTGAATTGTTTTTTCTAAACTAAAACCTCAGTTTTCAGGTTTTATTGTAGTGTTGGCACTTTGTGATAAATAAGTGGGTTTTGGGTTGCAGTTTGGGCACTCGGTCTCTAAAAGGTTTGCCATCACTGAACTAAGATATTGGAAGGAACATATGCCACATATATTGGACTCACACCATAAACTATATATCCTTCTGGCTACTCATAGTACATTAGCTCCTAAACTCTTGAATTCTAGAAGATTCAGTTTAAAAAGTTTTTAAAATTATTTTTCTATAGACATTCAAAGTTGATAGCCTTTGGCCCACATTGTTGAAGGTATCTTATTATAAGATAAAGTCATTCCACAAAGCAGAAAGCAATTTTCAAAGATTCATATCCAGCTTTTTCCCTTTTAAAGACCTCAAAGCAGCTAACATTATTCTCCTCTTCCTGCTCTCATCTTAACCCCAGAATAACAACACTGTGAGGTAGGTTGGGCTGAGAGTCTGTGACTGGCCCAAAGTCACCCAGTTGGCTCCATGGCTGAGTGGGGACAAGAAACCTCATCACCTGAATCTCAGATCTGTGCTCTTAATCACTACACCACACTGGCTTTCATTAGTACATTTTTAGTACCTCAGCATAGAACAGCAGGATTCAAGAAAATATTCCTCATGGTGCCTGTGTCCATATGTGGAAGAAGCCATCTGTAGCTTCTGGAAATGCATTTAAACCTTATAAAAGTGGAAGAAGGTAGAAATGTTCTCCAAACAATGGATTTCCCATGCTGACTTTGTCCATTCAGCTTCTGACAACCAGTTGTCCAAATCCACCATTACGATTAGCATCACCAAGTCCTGCTATCTAGCTGATGAGAGAGATTTTTGTCATTCTTCCCAGCATGCACCATTTATTTCCTGCTGTGCAAACTGGGGAATACTCAGTGAATGAAGCCCTTGTCTGCAGTGCTGAAGCAAAATATTGATCTGATGTCAACAGACTACAATCCCCTTGCTCCAGCCCCAATTCCTCCAGTTTAGTAACCTGCAGGGCGAGAAATAGCAGAGGCTGTGTTGACAGCATCCCTTTTAAATAAATTTTCTGCCAGTAATTGCTGGTGGAACATCAGCTGGTGTTTGAATAATCAAATATAAATGTAACAGAGTGGAGCCACATATTGACACAAGCTGGTGTTTCACTCTGTTTGTGGTGGCTGTACCAGGCTTTTCCTTACAATGTAGGGCTACCATGCAGTCCTTTCAGGCTTTAAATTGACAGCATGACACAGAAGGGAAGAAAATAGTTTGAAGTGAAGAGAATTGCTTTCAATAAAATTAAAGCCAATGAGAAGAAATGTGTCCTTTGAAGCTTCACCCATCCACCACCAAAGCAAATACTTTGCTTTGTTCACCACAAACGTCAACCAGAGAATAAACGTAGCAGCATAAACTAAGAGCATCCGCTTAGGGCCAGAGAGAGATTCAGTTTCAAATCCCCACTCAGCCACACAGCTCACTGATTCATGTTGGTCAAATCTATTTCTCAGCCTGATATATCACACAAGAGTTGTTGTGAAAATATAACGGAGGAGGATCATGTATCTGTGCTTAGGGGAAGCTTAGGATTTGTAACAAAATTAATAAATTATCCGTCATACAAGGAAAGAACTGTTCATTTTTCTGTTTTCTTTTTGTGTTTTTTGAATAAATGTCTTGCAGTGTCCAAGTATTAAAATATTACTGTATGTATCCTTTGGAGGAAAACACAGACTTTGCAGGGTAAAATCTGCATGAAATTTGATCTGAATCCCTACAGAGCTCATCTGTGTAATGTAAGGCAGAAAATGTAGCATCCTGTTCTGGAAAGGGACTGTGGTGCTTCACGCCACCAGCTTCCGCCAGGTTGTGCAGCTCCTCAGCCCTGCTGTCTACTCATTATGTGAGGAATTCTGCCTTGAGTACGTTCTGGATGGAGTCACACTTCCTCTAAAAGTTAAGGTCCATCGTTTTGAGGCACTCCTAGATCCAGATCTGTCACTGGAGTCATAGGTGGACTGGGTGGCTAGGAGCACCTTTTATCAGATTAGACTGATTTACCAGCTACATTATTACTACCTGCAGAGGCAGAACCTGACCATGGTTATTCATGCTCTGATAACTTCTCATTTGGACTAATGTGACATGCTCTACATGGGACTGCCTTTGAGATCGGCAGCAGAAGCCCTCCTTCGGGAACCCTCTGTGAAAGATATTGGGAGACAGAGTACCCGGACGAGGGCCTTCTCTGCGGTGGTGCCCCATCTATGGAATGCGCTCCCCAGAGTGGTCAGCCTGGTGCCATCATTATATGTTTTTCAGCGCCAGGTTAAGACCTTTTTATTACATCAATATTTTAACAAGTTTTAATATTGAATTTTATTACCATATTTTAATTGCAGCCAGAGTGGGTTGTTAATTTATGTTATACTTTTATGTATAGGTATTTTATCTTAAATAAATAAATAAAATGGTTTGGAAACTTCAACTCATTCAGAATAGGGCAGCATGTTTGCTGACGGGGACTACCCTTGGGATCATGTCATGCCAGTCTTACATCAGTTGCATTGGCTGCCGGTTGAAGTCTGGGGCCCATTTCAAAGTGCTTGTCATAACATTTCAAGCCCTAAACAGCTTGGGGTTAGGCTACTGCAGGAATGCCTTTTCCCTACCCATTCTTTAAGATTGTCTGGCCTAGGTTCTTCTTAGGGAATCCCATCCTAAAGAAACGAGGAGGTAACAATTAGGGAAAGGGCCTTTTCTGGAGTGGCGCCCTGCCTCTAAAACATGCTCCCCAGAGGGGGATGTCTGGAGCCAACTTTGTTATACTTTTGGCACCATGTGAAAACCCTTTTATTCTCCAGTCATTTTAATTGTTGAGTCACAATTTAGTTGTTTTAGTTTTTGGGTTTTATTATTTGCTGCTGTACTAAGAGGTTAAGTTGGTATAGCTGCATTGTTGTTGTCTGTTTGTGGTTATATTCTCTTGTAATATAAACTTTATTGTATTTATTAGTTTAAATTGTAAACCACCCAGACAGCCTATGAGCTATGAGATGGTATAAACATGTAATGAAGGAAGGAAGGAAGGAAGGAAGGAAGGAAGGAAGGAAGGAAGGAAGGAATAAGGTTCTGGCACTGGTGTACAAAGTCCTGAACAACTTTGGACCAGGATACCTGACGCAGCACCTTCTTCCTTACCAATCTGCCTGGTCACTGAAGTCATTGGTGAACCTTCTCCTGGTAGTTCCACAAGGAGCCATGGCCTGACTGGAGTCTACCAGGAGAAGATCCTTCTGTGTGGCAGCCCCATTTCTATGGAATTCTCTGCCTTGGAAGGTCAGGCAGCCACCAAGACTGGGCTGGTTTGGTGCCTGCTGAAGACAGTGTTATTTCAGGAAGCCTTTTGCTGCAGACCAGCCATTGTCTTATAGTTGCTTACTTTTTAAATGTTTTAAATGTATTGCTTTTATTCTTTTATTTGTTTTAACCTTATACTATTCACCAATTTGGAATCTGTTTGGATGTAGAATGGAATAAAATACTGTAAATAAGCAAACAAAGGAGCTGGAACACTTCAAAATCAGTTTTCCACCATGCATATGCAGACTTTGCCCTGAAGATGTCCATACCTAATGCGCACATGTTAGGATGTACACCTAATCCACGCATGTACGATACAGGTCCATTGCACAGCCTGTTTCTTTGTGTGAGGCCCCTCTGAGTGATTCATGGATAGAGGCGGGTATGTAGAATTAGGATTTTGTTTCCGTACCAGAGAAAGTGAATGGAGACTGAGCATCAGTAAAGTTGGCAAGACAGGGTGAGATATCATCTTGCATGGGAGAAGGCTGTCTTAGTGGCTGCCCTCAAATTACGGAATGATATTTCCAGTAGGACCTGCCATGTACCCACTTTGTTACCTTTTTGGTGGCAGGTTGGGACATTCCTCTTCTCCCAGGCAGTTGGCATCCTATGATAAGGTTTTTAATTCAGGTCCTTGATTTATTATGATTGTTTAGCTGTGTGTGTGTTGGGGGGGGCTTCCAGTTTATATATTTCTATGTAAATGTTTTTATATTATTTAGAATATTGAATTGGTACAGTTTTTAATCTCTGTAAGCCACCCACAGAACTTTGGCTATTGAGTGCTATAGAAGTGTTAGAAATTAAATGATCCTGATAGGTTGGGCAACAGAAAGAAAGTGAAAACCAAACATGGAAATAATGGTTCTGTACTTTGCTAGTGTTTCTATAAGCACAGTGTTCAAACAGACACAACCCAGTCATGAAAACCCCATATGCATCCATTGCCTGGCATGAAAGCAATCATGTGGACTTTATTCTAAAATCAAAACAATCATCTGAAAAGAGGAGGGGTCACGCAGCTGCATCAGAGGAATCAGATCATGACAAATAACTTTCCATAAGCAGAAATGGTGGAAAGCTTTTGGTTAATATGTGGCTTTTGTATATGTCCAAATGATGAACTTAAGCCTGGTTTGAACCTGAGTTAAGTGCTTGTGCATATCAACTTCTTTAAATAAAGTACTGGATGTGACTGTTCTTTTGGGCACTGCCTGGCAGCTGCAATGGGGGGTGGGGGGTGGGATGACCATGTCAAAGGTTGTTGCTGCTGTTGTTATTATTGAGAGGACAGATCTTACAGATCCTTAAACAAAAGGGAGACAAAAGGAAAATGGAAGTAGGAGTAAGCAGGGAAATAATATATTATTTCAATCTCATGTACTTAGGCTTAGTTAGGGTACTTGGGTCAAGGGTAGAGATGGATGAGAAAGTAATTTCACCTCCCTTTTAATGAGAAACTTGTCCATTTGGCATCTCCTGGAACTAAATGCAGTTTGTGGTCGATTCCTGTCCATTTCTGAGCTTGTCATGCAATTAATAAAGTAAAAAAGCAAAATGGTCAAAATCAGTGTACATTTGAAAAATGTACTTGAAAGTAATGTGTAGTTTTGAAAAATGTGCACAAACATGCTTTAATCAAAGGGTTATGTATGTGTATGGGTCTAAGCTGAGCAGAACTGATGTATCATTCTGGGAAAATGGGTGTGCTATATTCTGTGTGGGGTGATATTTGGAAAGCACAGATGAGTTTAGACTCCACCTGACTCGCCCGTTCCTATTCTAGAGCAGTGCTTCAAGCATTTTTAAGTGGACTTGCCTGTAAACTTTTTCATTGGGAACTCTTTTGTATAACGAAGTCCACTTTCCAAAGCCTTCTTTCCCCTCTGGGGCAAAAAACACAAGACGTCCATCAGTACTTAATATGCCATGAGATTTGCTTCTATTTTTCAATGAATATGTTGCTGACTATAACAGTGGTTCCTAACCTTTTCTATGTCCTGCACCCCTAAAAAATGTTTGATTTATGTTCACACCCACTGCAAAAGTAATATATTCGAACATGAAGAAGTCAAATTTCCAATTTTGAACCATAAATTGAACCACAAAACGGGTGAACAAATTGAACTAAAAAATAAGCTTTTAAGTCAGTGCATAAAATTCAAATATAAATAGAGCAATTAGAAAAAATTGTAAACAGTAAAATTAATCCCAATTGTGAACATAAAATTTGATTTTTATTTCTTTGTTTGTTTGTTCCTGCTTCTCATTCACAATTTTGTCAAAATGCAGAACTTTCTTGCTGATTCTGATACAAAAGTCTGGCTGTGGATTCAGACAACTCCTAGATTATGTCTTGATTGAAAAAAGAGAACGGAATCTAAATGCAAACAAAACTATAATAATTTTATTATTGGGGTAATTTTTGGCAAAAAAAAGGTAATTTGCCAACATTGGCAAATCATGACATGGCCTTCCTCTTTGTCACACCTCCTGAAATGCCATCTTGCACATCCTGGCAGTGAGGACACCCAAGTTCGGAACCTCTGGGCTAGAATTTAGGCAGGGCTTGTAAAAATAGAGGGAAGGGACTGCATAACACTTGGGCTGTGCTATGAAATTTTTGAAGTCCTTGAAATGGGGCAGGCAGAGAAGGCTTACATTGTGCAACTTACTGACAAACACATTGTGTTTTGTCTCTGCTTTTGTGTCCTAGAGTCTATTTCTGCCTGTTAATCAGCTAAATCTACTTTCAGTTTTGTCACCAAACTGGGATATGAAGGCTACAGGGACAGTGTGTCTTTTCCTGCTTGCTTGCTACATAACTTCTGAGTGGCACTCTGACATTGTAGAATAGCACAATTGCACAAGTGGCAAAGAGTTTTTCTTTTGCTTTTATGAATAATATTTCATTTTCTTGCCTTGAGAAATATCTCCATAAACCTTGTTTAAGAACAGAAGTAGAGGGTCCTGATACTGCCTAAAGAACATAGAAACAGCCATGAGTAGGAATAGCAACCATACAACAAATGCTTAGCTGTTAATCTGCTGTACCTGCATTTAGTTTATTACAGAATTGAGATCCGAGCTTTACCCAAAGAGCTTTCTTTTGCTGTTTTTTCTGCCACCCAACCTATAGGACAGCATCAACTATAGCAGAACAAGTAGAAAAATATGTTTGGTTTAATTTACAGAAATAATATTCCACTTTTTCTACTGTTAAAAAAACCAGGAAAGTTTAAAAAATGAAAGTGGGACTGGAGGATTACAACATCATCTAGAAACTCATAAACAAAAAGTAAATTTTGAGGTGGGATTGGCAGGAAGGAAAGGCAGCGAGGAGGTGTTTTCACTGTGCCATTCTGGGAAGTAGTTAGATGCACAAGGGGCAGCAAGTGTGAAAGGGCAGAATCATTGCACTGAGCAGGAGGCTGGAATGGATGAGCCAGGTAGATCCCAGGTGGGGCTGTGCTTGGGATCCCATTTTGCAGTAATTGATTGGTACAGTGCAGTTATTTTTTGAGTAACAGGTGATCCTGCCCTTGGAGGAAAGTGCTTGTATTGTTTGGCATCTTTTGGTGCTTTTACGTCCTGTCTTTCCTAGTCCTTGTGCAGTTCTTGTATTACCTTCATGAGCAGTCTGGACCAATATGTTAAGTGGAAGGTATGCTAGATCTGAGAGAAATCCATTTCATTTCCTGTGGAAACTCAGCTTCTGCTTTCTGGTTGAATTTCATCCCTTTATAAGGATGAGCACTTGTTTTGTCAGGAAGGGTGGGGATCAGGGAAAAATCTCATTTATAAGAGCTCATCTCTAGACTCATGGTAGGCACTGTTTCAGGAATGCCTAATTCAAAGTCGGTGAGTGTTGACTTTCCTAATATTATGGCAGAGTGATTTGCAAAGTCACTGACCTTAGTGGTGTGCAAAAGGCACTGGGGACATGGACAACTGTTTTTCTGTGATGCTTTAAGCCTTGAAGAATTCTTTATAATTAACTGCTGCATTGATGAGACAGTTTGCCAGTGCTGTGAAATATTGCAGACTTGGTCCCTGGTGGCCCCAACAGGTGAACACCAGGTCATAAGTTAACAGTGTGTGAAACTGACAGATAAAGGAGGATGTGGCACTGAGCTAAGTGTGAAGTAAATGGATATCATGCTGCAGCAATTACCACATTCTCAGTTTTTAAAAATTGGTGCTTTAAAGGTGTATCCAGGAAGGTGCACCACCATCTGTTACACTTGTAGAAGGGGCAGATCAGTCTGCATCACATTCCATTATCATCTTCTGCTCTCTGCTTGCTGCTGCTAAACTGATTTATTGTGTGCTCACGATTCTTCACTTATGTTAGATTGCAGGGGCTTTACACAATGCAATCCTCCTCCAAGCCTTGCCTGCCCTTTGCAGTTATTTTCATGCTGCTTGCTAGAAGGAGGATAATCAGCTATTTTTTAGCTATCACACCAAAGCAAGCCTGTATATTTCAGCCACGACACTATACCACAGAATTGCTGGATTGTGGTACACCATGTGGTTGTATAACAGAACACATAGGAAGGCAGGGAAAGAAAAGCTGCAGGAAAAAAAACCATGTGTAAAGGGCACACTCCAACTCCGGCAAAGAAAATGAAAGAAGACGCCTCAGTGAAGCAGCAAGTTACGCATCTCCCATAGAGAAGCCTTTATTCTCCACAAAGGGTCCTTTCCTTGTTAAAGAGCTACAGAAACCCTCATTTGGTATTTACCTCATTTGGTGTTACATTTTTGTAGAATTGAGAACAAATATGGCAATTGTACATGTTTGACTGTTTTATATTATTCTAATGATATTTGCAAGCCAGCTTCAGTTCCGAATTTGTGGGAAGGCTGATATAAATTCCTAAACACATAGGCCTTGATATAATGTTATGCTGTTATGCATGAAAGCTTTCTATTCCTTTGGTTTGAAATGAAAATTAGAGCCTATCTTGAAATATAAGGCAGTGGGAGAGAAAGAAACACTAACTTATTTTAATCTCTCTTGCCATATATGCAGATTGGAAAGTACTAATAACTATAATCAACCATCATACCTTTATATGATTTTGAGCTTGTCACAGGTCATCATCCCAAAATGTCTGTTCAGTTTTCAACACAACAGTTAAAGACATCTGATTGTTAGCAGACCAACAGCAAAGTGTTCCCATAAGTGCCAATGCATAATAGTTTTGTAAGGAGTATATTTATAAGTATATGTCAAGGTGCAATTCAATAAGTTGAATATAGTTCTGAGACTCTACTTAAAATAAATGAAACTTTCTAAACAGAGGCACTTGCCTTCAGGACACTGGCAGATACTATGTGATCTTCAGAGTCTATCCAGAGTGAGGAAGAGTGACCCTATATTGTCCTAGAACATTTCAAATGCAAGCCCTTTGTTTCTAAGCAGTAACATATCATAATATAGGATTTGCCAGATTCTGTGTGGCTGAGATATTTTGGCATGTACTAGAGTCAGATAAACTTGGTCCATAGTTTTGTTAAAGAGAGAGAAAGAGAGAGTTGGTCCAGGTACCCATGATTCATAGAATGAGATGGTCTTAACTCTCACAAATGGGGAAAAGA
This sequence comes from Varanus komodoensis, assembly GCF_004798865.1. Lineage (NCBI taxonomy): Eukaryota > Metazoa > Chordata > Lepidosauria > Squamata > Varanidae > Varanus > Varanus komodoensis. The sequence continues at coordinate 10,984,341 of NW_025335798.1, read as the reverse complement.
AGGTGTGTTTTTTCACCCCATGGATCTCCTGTAACCCTTTGCATCCTGCAGACATACATTTTAGTGGATCAGCCCCCCCCCCCCCCCCCCCCCCCCCCCCCCCCCCCCCGCCCCGGAATACTGTGAGAGGTGCCATCAGGTTGCAGGCAGAAATAACCTACCCTGTTCCATTTACGGATGGCTTTGCAGAATCCAGCCCATGACATTGGTGCTACAGTTCTGCGATCATTTCCTGCAAATCTTGAAGTGCAGGAGTAAGGACCAAAGTAGGCATGTGAGGGCTGGAGTTCCATTAATCATGGTTTTATCATGGTTGCCACAGTCCTGTAGAGACATAGAGTTAGCGGTGTGAATCCAAAAGCAGAAGTGACCTGTAGGCAGGAAGAGAGGAATCTGTGCATTTTCCTGTACCTCACATTGCTACAACCCTGTACCCAAGCACTTTTGGGTCAGCTGGAGTAACTCCTAGTATTAATACTTAGGCAGCCACTTCCTCATTGCCAAAAAGGAAGAACTGCTCTCCAGAGAGGAGGGTAAGAGGGCAGAGACTTGCCAGTTGATAAGAATTGCTCTGATTAAATAGAAACAGGCAATGTCTCCTTGTAGAGGGGAAGACTGCAGCCAGGTAACCCATGCATCTGTGACTCATCTGCTATCCATGAGACCCCAGCTCCCCCTCTTTAGGGAGGTTTGTTTTAAAACTGGACTTGGACTTGACAGGCCTTCACACTGCAGACTCCTCCAAATACAGGACTGTCTTCTTTGTACACTAGAACATGTGGTTACCCTACACCAAACAGCCCCTTCAGGGACCATCTATGGAAGGAGAGTCTGCAGGGGGCTAAACCGCAGAGGGCTGGGTGGGTTTCTCACTCCTTAGCTGGATACCCCTTTTGCTCTCAAAATGGCACCCCTCCCTTTGTATGATATGTAGAGCTGTTCTGTGTTTATCAGCATGTAAAGTTTGGAGTTAGATTTGGGAGTTAATACGGTAGCTGCTAGGCAAGATCCAGTGGTCCAACTTGGAAAGAAAAAATCCTGGAAGCGGCTGGCAAAGGAAATTCCTCTATGTGGTACCTAGGGTGACCTCACAATTCTCTGGACATCCGAGAAATAAGACAAGGGGACTCCCAGAGAATTCAGGCCCAGGCCCAGCTATGGAGCAGCAGCTGCTATTTAGGTCAGCTGCTTTGGATATGAGAAACATGGAGGCTTGGAAAAACATATCTTCCAGGGAATTGCATAGCAAAAAGCAGCAGTGATGCATCCTGCATATCACTTCTTTTGCTGAACCTAGCAGCTCCTTCTAAACCTACCAAACCTTTTAAATTATCTGAACTCTGACTAAAAACCTTTAGGTAAGGTAAGGAAGGGAGGATTTCCTAATATTATGGATATTATTTCCATAGTATCTCCCAAAGCTATTTGAGGAGTGTCTGTGGGGTTCACAGTGGAAATGTGAACAGAAATGACCTGGTGCTCCTGCCCACCATTCCAGTTTTTGTAGGTGTTGGCTTTATTATTATTAATTAATTCTTATTCAGATTTGGATTAACCTACCAGTTGTAGGCCATCTAGATGTTTTGGCCTACAACATTCATCCACCCTAGGCAACATAGCCCGTGGCAAGGCATCATGGGATTTGTAGGCCAAAACATCTAGTGGGCCATCAACTGCTTACTCTTAATATATACTATCAACTGATATTTGCTATAATAGGGTCTGCTGTAGTGTAATTTTATATAAATGACTCTGAGTAGATTATGCATTTTTTTAGCTCCTTGACAAACTTCCGTAAAGCTTCTGAGAGCTCAGATGGTAGTAGCCCTTACCATCAGGAAAAACACATGGTGTGGGGAAAACTTCATATCTGGTAACCAAACCAGCATGAAAATATCCAAGAAGACTATCACACCACAGACAGAGATAGTGACAGAACAGCAAGATGTGTGATTGGGTGCCTTTATGAAAAGTTAAACATGTAGCGCATTATTGTCATGCTTGCTGTTGTTGAAGATAATCTTCCTCAAGCAGAAAGCAATAGCAGTCATACTTATATTATCTCAGGCCAGTGTAAGAATATGGACTTTTGAACCTGGTATTGTTCTTATTCTGGTTCCTAGAGAGTAATCATTTCTGTCTTTCTCCCCTTCCCCTTCCACTGCAGCTGGTGTCCAACATCCTCATCTTCACCTGCACGAACATTGTTGGGGTGTGCACACACTACCCAGCAGAGGTGTCCCAAAGACAGGCATTCCAGGAGACCAGGGAATGCATTCAGGCTCGCCTGCATTCTCAGAGGGAAAACCAGCAGCAGGTAAATGATGGTTCTGGTGGAGACGCCGCCGAGGATGCGATCGCCATTTGTGTTTGCATGACCATTCCTTGGACACACTGTTCCAAGCTTTTCCATGTGGCCAGATGGGATTTTATTTATTTTATTTTATTTAAAATTTTTGTACACTGTCCCAACACTGATGTCTCAAGACAGTTTCCGAGAACACCAATAAAATAGGATAAAGAGATAAAAGAAGCACAGCATCCAATAATAAATATGAAACCACAAATTAAGACAATTAACAGTTAAAATAGTGGAAAAATAAAAGGGATTTCACCTGGCGCCGAAAGGAAAAAAGTGTTGGTGCCAGGTGAACCTCTCTGGGGAGCATGTTCCACAGTCGGGGCGCCACCACAGAGGAGGCCCTCCTCCAGGTAACCACCCTCCTAATCTTTTTCAAGGAGGGCTCCTGAAGAAGGACCTCTGCCTCCAATCTCTAGGGGCAGGAGGGCACAGAGGGAAGAAGGGATGCAGAATGCTCCAGTAACTGACTGATGCAGTAATTTGATAGCATTCCGCCTTTAATGCCCTTTGTGGTGAATCCCTCAGGATTAAAGAAGCAAAACATTCCCAGGACTGTGATGATGCCCTTCCAGGCCCAAGGCTGAGCATTGCCCAAACAACACCCAAACTTGAACTGGAAGCTTCAGAATTTCTACCAGATTATGATAAATGGTTAGGCTGCCTGGGTAAGTGGCCACCATCTCATCTGGAAAACATCCTAGCCCAGAAGACTGGGAGTTCTGAGCAGCTTCCCAAAGGGAGCTTCCTAGCTCCACCACTGGTGGGCCAGCATAGAGCACCACTTTGCACAGAGGCAGATTTGTGCGTCGATTTATTAACTTTAATCAGCAAAATCCCTCTGTGAGTGCAGCTCACAGTACAGCGTCCCTGAGCTATTTAGCAGATTTTAAGAAGCATCTAGGAATTCCCATGAAACAACCGTCTCCCTGTGTAGAAAGAAATTAATTCAGACACAGATCTGACATAAGCAACTGGCAAAGCTCCATGGAGTGGGCCAGTCAGATTACTGTGTCAGGCAGCATCTGGCGGCACTCACATGCTGCGTATCATGTCTCTTGCATCCAACTCCCTGCCCATGTCTGGCATAAGGACAGAACTGGAATCGGCTTATGGAAACTTGCCTGTATATAAATATCTTTGCTGAGACCGGGACCACTGCAGCCCACATGTCTCGCTGATTGAAACTCCTGGCTCTAATAGGCACAGTAAATATTTTAGTGCTCTTCAATGTCTGGAACAAAATGAAATATTATGCCACCTTTAAATTTTGGGTTCTTTCTGGCCTCACACAGATACTGGGAAAGGCCATTGGTAGGGCTTAACTTCTGAGCCATGCATGCAGCTGTGTGCTTATTGCCAGGTAGGCTTCCTAGACATCATGCACACAGATAATTATAGTGCATGATGGGGCCACAGGTTACTTTCATGCTTCTGTTAATGTGCAAAGAGAGAAGGCACATAGGCTTCCAGCAATGAGATGGTATGTATGCATCATACTGGTGGGAGAGGAGGAAGGCTCAGCTTTCCATGTTCACATTTTATTTCAAGAATAAAGCAAGCAAGCACAATTCCTCTGTTGTTGGCTGTCTATTCTGAATGCCCTGAGTCTTCGCTTAATGTGTGCATGGCATCAGGCTTGTTGGGAGTTGGGCTTGCAGCCATATAACAAATGGATGAAGGTATATTGAATGGACCTCAAGTCTGGTGGCTCTGGTGGTGACATCATGGAGTAGCAAGGAACAATGTGCAGTCAGCATGCATTTGGTGTTTCTCCTACCCTGGCAGTACAGCAGCCTTGGGAAGCTGCTGCCATTTGGAGAGGTCCACTGCTATGAAGGGCAGATCACTGGAACTAGAAAAAAGTTTGTTCCATTATGATGTCACCTGCTGTCGCTGAATGATTGAGCGGAATGAGATCCTGGATGCCCTGATAGGGGTTGGCTTTGTGGGAAATGTTCTTGGTGTTGCCCATCCAGTCCAGGGCCAGTGGCTTCCTTTTGCTGACCTGGGATGCAAAGCACTATGTGTTTGCATTGTGAAATAGAGCAGCTGTGTTAATGGGCTCATCTGTCTTATTCCACAGGAGCGCCTCCTGCTCTCTGTACTTCCTCGCCATGTTGCCATGGAGATGAAAGCTGACATTAATGCCAAAAAAGAAGATATGATGTTTCATAAAATTTACATCCAGAAGCATGACAATGTCAGGTAAGGGAAAAGGGACACAGGCAGGATGCAGTATCGTTCTATATGTAGCAGTTTTAAAAATAAACTGAAAACAAGACAAAGCAAATGAATGTCCCAGAATCAGTTTCCGGTTGCCTTATACTTTTATCATAACTCAAAATGGGGAGTAAGTAGACCTGTTTCAGGGATTCTTTCTTTTCTTCAAGGGTAAAGAGGGTACTGTGGAACCAGAGTGGCAGCAAACATCAATTTCTGCCCATTTCTGCAAAGGTTGGGAGAGGGGGTGGGCAGAGAGAAAAGCTAGCCTGGTTACTGGGCAAAGGCTCTGTCAGGGGAACATATGGCTGTTGCTGGGTTCCAAGTCCCATCAGCCCCCTCTATTGGCTGTGCTGGCCAGGGCTGCCGGAAGATGCCACCTGATAGCATCTGGATGACTTTACACTCCATGCTTCTGAGACAGGGAATAGAGAGTGCATGTTTTATTCAACCAGGCTTGAGTCTGAATTGCATCCTGTTAGGGAACCAGTAAAGCACTTTGAGGTTGTTTTTTGACGTGCAGTACTCAGAAAAGAGTCTCAATAGAAAAGGTACCAAGGAGATAGCATGCTTTCCTATTCCTGCTATTTTAAAATTCCTTCAGTCCATGCATCATATGCTACTTCATAATATTCCGTGTGGGATATTATGTACTTGTACAGCAGTGATTGCATGCATTGTTGGGCTACACAAAGCACCCAAAAGCCGGGGGCTTTCTTTCAAAATGGCTGGGTCCCCAGTGATGCAAATCAGTAAACAAGTGCACAAACTATTTCAGCAGAAGTGCTTGGATTCACTAACTTAGTCTCATTGGATTAACTGAAAATCAGCTGAAATCAAAGCATTACAGTGAAACTGATCTTCACATTGCAGCCTATGCTTTTTAATTAGAAGTAACCTGGCTTACTTGGCCTCCTTGACTCTGGACTTATATCTATTTGGCCCTTTTAAGTGGTATTTTAAACAAGGCTTTCAAGATCAGAGTCCTCAGATAGCAGCCTCACTGGATTTAATCCCCATTTATGAATGCCATGTAAACAAACAACTACTTTTAAGAGGAGGCCAATTTGCAGAGATGAAGAGAGAGCAATTAAAGAGGGGAGCATGGTTGCAGTATACACAAGACATTAGAAAGAAGATAGCTGAGAGAGGTGGCCTTAATCAGTGTATGTCTTAATATTAGCAGATGAGATCATTTGTTATATTTAGATAATTGTGTCAACAACAATATTTGTGAGGATTATAGAATGCTTGTGCCTGAAGTATTCACTGACTCCTCCAAAGGGTAGAAATTACAAATGAAGCAGGTAAATACAGCTACTCATGTGGCCACAAATGAGGCTAAGCTGGAGATTCTGCAAAAATCCAGTTTTCCTAGGAGAAGCAAAATGTGTACTTGTAAGCCTTAGCTTTTAATCATACGAGTATTTCCCACTCTCATCCTGCATAATGGATGACATTGTGCAAATCTGACATATTTCTAGGTTCATTGAGCAGGTGCAGAATGTGATAGCTGACATGTCTTGGAATTAATAACCCCAGCACTCTACACAGTGTTCAGTTTGTTTTTATAAAAGCAAGCTTTCTGCCTTGTACATTGAGAGAAATGTAGGCTGCAGTCCTAAGTGTGTTTAGACAGGAAAAAGGTCTACGGATTCGGGCATGGCCCAACCAGCTATGCTGACTGCAGCATGTAGAACAGGGGTCCTCAAACTTTTTCGGTAGGGGGCCAGTTGAAAGGCCACAGCTACATGCACAGGCCGGTGAGGTGGGGGTGCCTGGGAGCACAGGCCAGTGAGGTGCCGTCGGGCGCGCGCGAGGCAGCGTCGGGCACGCACGGCTGTGGTTTGCTTACTCAGAGACCATCTCTGATCTAGCGAGCCTCCACCTCCCCCCCTCCCCACACTGTGAGGCAGTGACGAGCGTGCGCCTATGGGAGGGAGGCGGCAGTGGCGGCGGCTTGCCTGCTAGGAGACCATCTCCGATCGAGTGAGCCACCACCTCCCCACCCGCGCAGCAAGCGCGTGCGCGGGCGGCGAACAGCGGTGCGGGCCAGATGGATGGCCATGGCAGGCCGGATCCGTCCCACGGGCCGTAGTTTGAGGACCTATGATGTAGAAGTTTAGAGACCCTTTCTTGGACTTAAACATGCATAGTATTGTGTCTTTAAAAGGTTTAAACTGTGACTGTGATAATTCAGAAACTAGATAGTAGGTTTCAGCCAATGTCAAGAGGCCACAGTCATCATACCTTTCACCTCTTACCTTTTGTTCTCGTTTGAAATTCCAAATCTTAGCAGCATAAAAAGTTACATAAGCTACATAACTGGGCTAGGTGTAATCGCCATGGAGAGGCCACCAAAGGCAGACTTGTGGCAGTGAGTGATCCTGGCCCATGATGTCTAAAAGCTTGGAGACAGAACACTGCGTCCTGAGCTATCACTGTTGGTGGAAGATTGCCATGAGTGATGCAACCCCCAGAATTCCTAGCCAATGGCCCTGCTGAATGGGAATTCTGGGAATTGCAGTCCGAATGCCTCTGAAGGCTACCAGGCTGGGGAAGGCTGCCTTAAGGCAAGCACGCACAACTTATGACCTTAAAGCTAGAGACATCCCACCTGCCATGTATGGTGGACCTCCAGGGCTGAACAAACCTGTTTTAGCTGATCACCAGAGACCAGGCAGCTCACAGTGCATGCAGAATGATTTCCTTTCATTCTGGGGCTGGACTAAAGGTGTCTTTTAGGAAGGGCATGCCTAGAAGATAACTTGGGAAACCATGTGAATATAATTTTAGATCCTGGTCTACAATTTGCTACAAGCCGGTGGAGGGGCTCTGATTAGGGATGATTAGGCATGTCATGAGCGGAGCCGGCTGGTGCCGGAGGTCAGACTAGAGGGCCCAGGAAGCCCCTTCTGACTCGCTCGGTTTCTATGTTTCTATGATGGAGAAACTAATGTGGCTTGCATTTTAATATGGACTGATCTGATTTGCACTTCCTGGACTAAAACACAACATGATATGCAATTATCCTTTCATTTACACACTTCTTCCAGTTTTACCTTTGCTATTCTTTCGCTAAAAAAAAAAAGGTGTACAAAAATGAGAATGAAAATATATTCAAATGCTTGTGCAGATTTTTTAAAAGAATCCTTTAAGGAACTGATTGGAAATGGAATAGAATGGACTTGTGCTTGGAAAAAAATTGAAACAGAAAGTGAACCAGACAACTTTATCCCAGCTCTGGCACAGAGCGAACGAGCGAGCGAGCGAGAGTTCCCCTCGTTTACACAGTCTTCCCCATTTTCTTCATTTCAACTGTTTGCAAATGTATAGCTGTTCCTTCCATTTGGGGAACTGCATGTGAGGACACCAACACATACATGGAACTTCCCTTTCCCCAAGAAGCCAGTGCTAACGATAGTCAAATAAAGTGCAAAAAGGCCTATATAGAACAAAGACCTACAATTCCCAGCATGCCCAGCCAGAAAGCCTCACCTTATCCTTAAGAAGCCATGACCTTAGGGAGTGATCCAATGACTCTGTGGCATGTGTTGGGAGTTGTCAGTCTGTTCCCCCCCCCCACCTGAACAGGTATCAGCTGATGCCTTTAATCACTTCCAGGTTAGATTATTGTACTGCCCAAAGCCAAGCATGTTCTTTATAGGAAAACCTTCTCCAGGTTCCCACACCATCTGAACTGAGAGAGGTTCAGTTTTAGGCAGCTGAGCCCGCTGAAGAAATTCCAGCTGATTCCAGCCCAGGTGGAGTCCTGCTAGGCAATCCAAAAGCATGTCCAAGCCAGTTCAAGGGTGGTGACCAGGTGAGATTTCTTGGCCATGGTAGCTTTTCTATGGAACCCTGTTCTGTGGGGAAATTGTCGAGTTCCCAACTTTAAATGTGTGTTTTTTTAATATTACATTTTAACCTGTCATTTTTTTCCTCATACAAGGAACTCCAAGCTGCTCACATGGTCCTCCTCCTCTCCATTTGATTTTATGAACAGCCTGGTGAGATAGGTTAGGCTGAGGGTGAGTGACTGGCCCAAAGACATCCAGTGAGCTTCATGGCCTGAGTGGGGACTGGCCTACATCTCCCAAGTCCCCGAGTCCAACCCCCTAACCAGCCCTCAGACTGGATTTGCTGTTTGTTTCCAACATTGCCATCACTGTACCAGGATCCTGAGGATGAAGGGAGGTTTATACACTTATACATTATTAAATAAATGTTATTCTGGCATCAAGCAAAGCCATTCATACTTGCTTAGGCATTCCAGCTAGTGTTACAAGCTGTTTTTCACTATGTTTATAGTTGCAATTTATGTCACTGCAGCTTCTGCTACCACTGTGCTTTTTAACACTGAGTTTGATATATTTGTTGCTTTTTATCCTTTTAATATGCATCATTCCCTGTGTTGTAATAAAGAGTCACCTAAAAATTTACAGAATGAATAATGCACTCTATGGGGCTGCATTTAAGACAGTTCAGAAAGTTTAGTTGATCCAGAATGCTCTTGCCAACGTGCCAATTAAAGCTGGCAGATGGGATGTATAATTCTGATGTTAGTGCATCTGTTAGGGCTGGGCTCAACTTTGTTTCACTTCAAGGATTTAGTCGAGTACATTGGTCAATCCCACAAAGCAGAAAGAAGAGAGAGGGCAAATGATTTGGGAGGAATTTAACCATTCAAGGGTCGATTCTAACTTCTTCCTACCTTTTTTCCAATGTTTAACTTTCTTTCATTTCAGTACATTCTTTCATTTCATTACAGTCTTAGTTTAGTTTATTTTGTGTTTTTATTGGAAGCAATGCAAGTCTGCCATGGCCATTATTCTTCCTTTTCCCTGCTCACTGTTAAGGCTCTAAACAGCTAATGACCAGAGTATCTTAAGAAACCCATATAGTTATACATCCATAAACTCTGAGATCATTTACCAAGCTGTTGTGAGCTGGTCTCTGTGCCTTCTCCCTGCACCTTTGTCCTTCTAAGAAGATCAGAGCAAAAGGCTTCTAATTAGCAACTTTCTTGGGATAAAGTGCTCCAGCCTGGTGCAGAACTATGGCAGAGGTAGTTAGCAAAAGACCATCTGTCTAGTTAATAAGCCAGCTAACGAATGAGAAAATGTACTAGTCAAGTGAAGAAGTTAATTCCAAACTGAATCAGTCTCCTCCCTTCTCAACCATCCTCAGAGGCTTGCAGGCCAGACGGCAAAAATGCTGCATGTGACTCAGTTGGCCAGCTCACTTTACCTGGCATGGGATGAGCAAGCTTATTAAATTGGATCTCTCTTCCTCTGGCCCTGCCTATTCAACAGGTCTCCCCCGAACAAGGCATGGCTTGCCTCTCACCAGTTGCTTGGCTTATCTTGGAGCTTGTCAGCCTTGGCATCTCAGCCAAGAATTCTTCCTGTTCAGATTCAGAGTCTGTGGTAACCACCTTGGAATGCCATATTCTGGGAGTCCCTGCATGACCCTGCATGATTTTCCTTCACTGAGGTCAGACAACTTGGTAACCACACTCAAGGGGTGAGTGTGAGTTGTCATTTCACCTTGAGTTGCTCTTGAAACATGGGTTATCATGTTGCCCAAATTCAGCCAAGATAACAAAACCTGGTGAACAATTTACAATACAGCAACAAGCCATGTGTTCTCTTAATGGGTGGCTCATGCATAAATAGTCATGGCTTGGCTTCAGACATGATAACCCACATTTCCACCACAACCCTTCAGTGACAGCCCACAGTCAACCCACATGTTCAGTCTCAGTGTTGTCTGAACCCAGCCACTGGAAAAGTTGACTTAAGGAGGTTTGATTGGCGCCATCATGACTCACCTTTTGGTGGGCATCTTAGAAGTATATTTTTCAGCAGCTATAGCTTTTTTCCATGTTTTACTCTTGAGTAAGTATAGGGGGCCTAATCTAGATCTTAAAAGAGCCACTAGCCCCACAGTAGGACTCTGATCTGGAACCGGACCTCTGCGCCGAGTCTTGAGTAAAAATTAATCAAAAAAATCTGCTAGTAGAGATTTAAAGTATTTTCTGTTTGGTCCTTGAGTTTGCATTTTAGGTGCTGTCTCAGGTCCCTCACAGCTGCCATTCAAAATATTGATTGTGATTTTAATTGTTTTTTAAATTAATCTCATCCATTACTTATATTGCACTATATGCCACTTTCCAAAAGGCAGGTATGGTAGGCCTCTGTCCTATAGAGGTTTCAGTACAACAGAAGAAGCAGGCACAAAAGGCTTGAGGCATGGAAAAGCAGGGAAAGGCTATGTGATAGTTCAGGTTGCCGTAAGGGCATGTACCTTAAGGGACCACAAAAGGAAAAGATCACAGACTGTGACTGCTGTCTGGATGAGGGACAGGAGTAAGAGTGAAAAGAAATGAGATATGAAGAGAGAGGAGTGCCATGAAGTCTAGCACAGGCATCTCATGCCATATGCAGAATTTTAGTTTTAAATTTATAATTTTGAATGTATTGGCTTTAATGTTAATGTATTCATTTGAGTATAATTTTTTAACAAGGCGAGGTGAAAACATGGCAGATAAATATCAGAAAATTAGCTCTGGGTTGGGACAGTGAGTATTAGAGTTCTAGGAAATAATTTATCCATCATTTCCTGTCATGGTTGGCCATAAAATATTTTAGCCCTGTTGCTGTCATAACATGATAAGGAGAAGTTAGTGGTGGGGCTAATGATCTGTTTCAGGCTCATATACTCTCTTGTGATGTGAATTACCACCATTTATTGAAGTTGTATGGGAAAGCAAACATTCCCACTGACAGCAAGTTACAACATGAGCAAGTACATTAGGACAACAACAAGCTCGTAACAGGCTTGAATGTGCCTTTCCCACACATCTCCATGTGGAATATAATGGTCACTGTCAAAATCAAAAAATGACGTTTTCACAATCTCACAACCTACTTTCAAAAAAGGAAATAGTTCCCTCTATCTTGTACCAGCTTACAACTAACTTAAAAGCACTAAGTTCTCCCTAGGTTGTGAGTTTGCCAAAAGTTCAAAATGTTTGAACTTCAATGCCAAAAGTTAAAATGTTCAGTGCTTCTGTTTATGATAACCCATTGCCACAATAATCCCTTAATGGTATCTAGAATTGGCCAAATGCAGTTGTTGCGGAGCTATAAAAAAGAGAAGTGCGCTGATGAAGAGCAAAGGTTCTCCCCATGGCGTTCTTTTCAGATACAGCATCCAAGCACAGCAAGAAAGACACTTTCCTCATGTATTTTCCCCTTCAAGTGTAGTTGCAGAATACCTTCTGATCAAGGCGAACCCGTAGTTGTCAGTTGTTAATTGGAATGGTTTGACAGTCTGGTGTTGTAGAAATGGTTGCAGGGAGTGCAGCAGTGAACCTGTCAGCTGTAAACAAAACACATGCTTAGGTTTGCAAAGTGGATTGCTTAACGTACTGAAACAGACCAATTTGTTCTTTTATTTGTCCCTGTTTAAATGGGCACAGCAGTCTAATCTGTCTCAGAGTCAGTAAAACAGACTTTCAAGCGCAGAATCAGACTTGTGATTCATTTCTTGTGTCTGAAACTTCTCCTAGACTCAGTTGCAAAATGGTTGAAGAGTGAAATGGGCAATCCCTACATGTTGTTCCTGCTTTTGGTCCGTCCCTGTAGGACTGAACTCTTGCCAAACGGAGCAAGGATAGAATCCTTGGCCAAGTGGTGCATTTTGTATAATGCATCACAAGTTGTGTGACTCTCCTTTGAAACTGCTTTGACTTCAGGGCTGATGTTACTTAGTTGGAAGTAGGGCAGGAGCTATGTTTTACTTTTCATGCTTGGCTCTTTGTTGATTGTGTTTATATTATTGTGTGATATAAACACAATATTTTATTAAACATTAATAAAGGATGGGTATGTGCACACATAAAGTCATTTGTTCGAAATTTATGTATTGATCCTTTTATAAAATATATCTGAAGCAGTTCATAACAGGTGACAATATGGGGGCAACAGTAAAACAGTGCAAAGAATATGTTCACCCTTGGAGAATAAAAGGTCTGCATGTGTTTCCTAAAGCTGCAGGTGCCTGGAGACAGCACTCCACTACATCACCATTAAAAAGGTGGTTTTGGTTGCTCACCAGCTTAACTTGGAAGATGAATGCACCTCAGGGAGGGCCTCTGTCACAGGACTTTAACTGAGAGAAGGTTTATGTGGCAAAGAGAAAAGGAATGAGTTTCCAAGGAACCAGTGCCTTAATATTTCTTGGAAAAATATAATTGCTTGGGAGATGCCTGTTAAGCCTGAATGTACAGTGGTGACCACATGTTTCTATTCTGTAGCTTGCTTGTTACGTGTTACTTGAGTCACTGGCTCTACTCCTTAGTCTCCCAGTTAGAGGGATAGAGTAAAGTGCAATACAAATTTGATAAAAAATGGTTCAAAAGGATGCTTGTGTTTAACAACAGTCAGTATGAGAGATCCGAAAGCAACTTCAAAGGTACATTATAGGGGATAAGGAGCCACTTAGCATTAAAGGAAACATTTTTAAAGTTGTACTGGTGCCATGTTACTGCCAGCATAACTTTACAGGAAACATCTGGGAAAGCAGACACCATTTATTAAAAATCATCAATTTTCTCTGCAAATTCTCTTTAAATCCAACAGAACCTGACATCTGGGATGAGTTGGAAAGATTCTCTTGCCTTCTGTCTTGTCCCCATTACTTCAGATGTAGGTTCCTCTTAGTCCTGTCAAAGAAAGAGAACTCTGCTTCTTATGGTCAGAAAACAAGAAACCGAAGGCTCCTGGTGAGACTGGATGGGGGATACAGCCTCCAAAACTGCAGAGCTGCTGGATCTAGCCCACCATACCTGCTTTCGCATCTCTGCCACACCGAGCACATCCAGTAGGGACAGCTGTCTGTATGGATTTCCTCTTTGAATGATTTGTGTGGCTACTAAGCACTGAACTGAATTTAGCAAGCTGCTGACCAGCACTATGGGTGGTATAACAGCCCTGTCACTTACTTGGGAGATGAGAGTGCTGCTTTTTCAACATGTTCAAAGTAGCTTAAGAGAGAGCAAAGGTAAAACTGCAGTCATCAAATAAGTTCTGAAAAAGTAAAACAAGCAAAATAACTGAGCAAATGGATATGGATCATTTGTTGTAGTTATGTGCCATCAAGGTATCTCTGAATTATGACAACCCTATGAGTGAAAGCTCTCCGAATTGGGCTATTCATGGCAGCTCCATTCTCCAAGTTCAAGGCTGTGGCTTCCTTTATGGATTCCCCTCTGTAATGCTTTTGTAAGCATGCTTTTTGTTTTCTTAATATTCAGCTGCAGTCCTGCTTTTTCATTTTCTTCTTTCACTTTCATCAGGAGTAATTTCAATTCATTGCTGCTTTTTACCATTAAGATGGTAGCATCTGTATATCTTAAATTATTGGTGTGTCTTCTGCCAATTTTCATTCTTTCTTCCTCTGATTCTAATCCAGCTTTACTTATGATAAGTTCTGCATACAAATTGAAGAGAGACGTAGGGACATAAAATACACCGTTGTCTAATGCCTTTGCCTATGGGAAACCGCTCTGTTTCTCCATATTTTGTCCTAACTGTAGCTTCTTTTCAACAATACAGGTTACACATCAGGATAATCAAATGCTGAGGCATCCCCACTTCTTTCAGGACTATTCATAGCTTCTCACGATCCACACCAACAAAGGCTTTGCTGTAATCTAGAAATCACAGACTGATCTTCTGAAATTCTTTGGTGCGCTCCAGTAGCCAACATACCTTTGAGATAAAATTTCAAGTGCTTCTTCCATTTTGGAACCCAGATGAATGCCAGGCATTTATTACTCTTTATGGGGTAATATTCTTTGTTGCAACACTTTAAGCTTCACTTTACATGCATGGCAAATCAGTGCAATGGCCCTACAGTTGCCAAACTCTGTTGTATCTTGTTTCCTGGGGATAAACTATATATAGAGCATTTCCAGACTGTGGGTCATTGATTTGTTTTCCATATTGGTTGGCATATTCTTTTAAGGTCCTATTTCGTCTCTGAAGCTTGGGATAGTTCTGTTGGCATCTAGTCCCCTCAGAGTGCTTTGTTCCTTCCAAATGCTTTCAGAGCAGCTTCTACTTCCCTTTTTAATATTTCAAGCTCTTCCTCAGAGGATACATCCCTGAAGGAGTTTGTAATTCTTTCATCTCTTCTGAATAGTTCTTTTGTATATTCTTTCTGCCTGCTCCTTATTTTCTTCAGGTCAGAAAGTGTGTCCCCCATATATCTTTTACAATGCCTGATCTAGGTTTGAATTTCCCTTTGATTTCCTGGATATTCTGGATCTGTTCTTTTTCCTCTTTTGTTGTTTTCTTCTATATCTTTGCACTGGACATTGTAATTATTGTTTTTGCCTCTATGTGATAGTCCCTGAAAAGTTGCATTCAGGATTCTGTCCCTATGTCCATCTCCTTTAGGCTTTACCTCTGGTCTATCCTTTACAACTGTGAGTGTTTCTTCTGTCATCCATCAGGCTTTTTCTTTCTTACAGGAAATTATCCCTTGGCATTCTTTCCTAATAAAGTCTCTGGTTTCAGTCTGCAGTTCTTCTGGTTCATGGACAGTTGAGTGATGCAAATTGGTTCTTTATATAGATTTTAAATACCTCTGGAATGTTACTTAAGTTATATTTTGGCACTTTGTTTCTGTTAGCAATCTTTTTTTCAGCTTGATTCTGATTTTTGATATTAAGAGCTCATGGTCACTACTGTAGTCTGTTCCCAGTCTTGTTTTGGCAGTGAGAATGCAGATTCTCCATCTCTTGCTTACGATTACATTGTCTATTTTATTTCTCTGTTGGCCACCTGTTCAGTTTCTTGAGTTATGTATTTGCAACGGACAGATTGTTGACTGCACAGAACTCTATGAGTTGCTCTCCTGCTTTGTTCCTTATCCTGAGGCCAAATTTTCCAACCACATGTCAAAACATTCTGCCTATTTTTGCATTCCAGTCACCTTGGATTATCAGCATGTCTCTCTCTCTCTCTCTCTCTCTCTCTCTCTCTCTCTCTCTCTCTCTCGTATGTTATTAATTTCCTCTAGAACACCTGATACTATTCAGTCAGATTTTGCAGTATAGCCTTTTACTAGACACGCCACATCTTGCCTTAAGAGTAGAGCCATGCCATTTCTTCTTTATAATTTCACTAAAATGCCCCATTCCAGTTCACTTTGGTTTGCTGAGACCAAGTACTGCAATGTTTAGCCATTCCATTCCTTGTTTTACAGTTTCCAGATTGCCTTGATTCATACTTTTGACTTTCCATGCTCCAATTGTATGTGTTGTGCAGCATCTCATTTTGACTCTGTGCGTGTCAACCACTAGACTTCCTTTCGACTTTGAGCTACTTGCGTCATTAGCAACAGAGCTATTTGTACCTGTACTTTGCCCTTCCCCAGTAGCTTGTTGAGTGCCTTCCTTAAAAAATAAATAATTTTTCGAACTAAAATGCAACTAATAAAAAAATTACAATAGAACTGAAAGCATACAAGATTAAACATACACTTAATAAATAAACCTTAAAGATAGGGTGCTCCCCACCACCAGGACCATAGGATACATGTTACAAATAGAAAAGCTCATTCAGACATTTTTTCAGAACTTTTTCCCCTTCTAAAACTGCAATGATTCTTTTGCTAGTTCAATTTTTTTTAATACACACTCAATGAATACATCCCAAATCTCATTAACTTACTTTTCTTTATATGCCCTTTCTCACTTGAATATCACAGGTTAATTTATCATTAATAGCTATATTTCAAACTTCTCTGTATCAATCACACAATTGATAATCATTTTTACTTTCCAATTCTTAGCTATGATTAATCTCACAGCAGTTATTAAATTTGTTATTGATTCTTTAGTATTCCAACTCCATTGTTTCAAATATTGAAAGTAATGTGATCTCAAAGGATATTTCAATATTTAAACTTAATATTGTACTATTCTCTTTAAAAAAAACTTTCTAAAACTTCATTATTTATTTATTTAAAACATTTTTATGCCGCCCCCATCGCAACAAAGCCTCGGGGCGGCTTACAATATATGCACATTCCCACCATATATGAAAATATGTACCCACTCCATGATAGCATCTCCAACATAAATTGTAATATTTATTATCTATACAATTTAACTTCACTAGAGTTAGGTACCACTTCAAACAATTTTATAATTTTGGAAGCTAAGTAGTGAGATTTGAACTCATTCAAGGCAATGAGGTATTCCTCGACCATTTTCCTATCAATCTCAAGCTACAATCCTGTACTTCACTTTTGCTAGGAAGGTCATAGACCCTCTTTTCAGCTAAAGTAGAACTTGAACAATTCTGCTTTTTCTTTATCATCTTCTATCATGTTCACATCTTCACTGAATAGCTGAACTGGAATTTTTGCCTCTCTGCCTTGCACTTATCTGAAGAAGTGAATATTAAAGGTAGTTCAATACAGAATGTATCTGTGTAACAACCTCCTCCCAAAAATAAGCAGCTACTGGATATTGCCAAAACATGTGATTAAATGAAGCATTAGCTGTGTTCATCTCTAGCAAATAGCTGAAGTAGAGAATCCCTTATGAAAGAAATGTTGCTGAGTTCAGTAGACATGAAGCAACAGATCTGCTGAATAAGATGAAGATCCATAGATGTGAACGGTAGATGCCAAAGTGGTGATCTACCAAATAGGCATTTGGTGGTAATGTCCACTGCAGTTTCTGAAACTCTAATGTGTGCATGGATCCAAAAAGGTTGGGGAGCCTTGCCTCAGGGACTTCACCAGTCACAATGAATAAGGACTTGAAATTCAGGTAGTAGCCTTTCCAGGACCTGTTGCATCTGTTGACATCCTCAAAACAACCACACGGAGATGATGCAAACAGCAGTGGCATGTGTTTCTCGCACATTAGGGCCTGAGAGAATTCATTTGGTTCTGAGGAGGAGGTAAAGGAGCAAGGGGCAGAGCAGCAGTTCAGTATTTTCGTGGTTACTGTGTGAAGTTTCTCAGCAGAGCATGAGAATCTGCCTGCTTTGGAAAGGGTGGAAGGGGAGCAGCTACAAGAGCAGTTCATAACCCAGTAAGGAAGTGATGGGGAAGTGCACTGCCCAATTAGAGGGCCTCCCACTGTCTGGCCCTTAAGCAGCAAGAGCAACCCTGAGGGCGGACCTAGAGGTTTTATTGGAAGGGAGGGGGCAGGGAGAAGTTCTCAATTTGGATTCACCTTTTTACATGGGCAGATGCTTCTTCTATTTTAGTAGAAGACTATTATTATTATTATTATTATTATTATTATTATTATTATACTGTCCTGTATTCTGTTAAGTTTCAATAAAAAATATACTTCAAAGGGTTCATCCTAAGTTTGATAAACAGAAGGAAAAGAGAGAAGGGGGCAGCTCACAACAGAGACTTATGGCATAGATTCTAAATTGCACTGAATTTCTACATTCTTGCATCTTCATGGGGAGTGATATTCTACCTTCTTCTCTGCATAGATAGTTGCTGTCTTCAGACATAATGAGCCTTGTTGAGCTATAGCTTTGTCATGGCTTTGACAGCCTAAGATCTTCAGGTGGGCAAGGGACAATTAAGGACTAAAAAAATTGGTGGTAAGGTGCTATGCTGGAATTTTTATCTTTTAAACAAATCTGCACTATAATAAAGGCCACATTTGCAAATGAAGGAAAAGGTAGGACCACAGCTTTGCAGCCATACCATTATGTGCTATTAAAAGGGGGTTGAACTGATTCATGCTAGCTTTCCCATTTATTCAGAGGTCTGAGAAGTTCATGAATTGATTCCTCAGGGACTGTTTCATCTTTTGGTGCAACATATCAAACAAAAAATTTGGAAAAATGAAAAGGTGCCTAGGGAAGTTACAGAACAAGAATCTAATCTGAGAATATTACTTAAAGGATATTTTCTAATCTGCTTTAGGGAGCATACTTAAGATTACCGTAATGTAGATTTGTCACCCCTTAAAACAGTTTAAGTCACAATTGTGCTGGTTAATTACTCGGGGTGGGTTGCCTATTCTTTCAGTATGAATGGGTAATGTAGTTTAACAATCAGTGTTAGCAGTGAAGAGCACAAAACTAAGGATGAATTCCATGTTCATTAATCTATGATAATAAAATATGATGCATGTCTACCTGTCTGTTAGCACCATAGCACCAAGATCACAAAACCTAGACGCCAGCCAACCTGAAACTTAGTCTGTATATTAAGGAGATCCTAGGATTGTGTAACTCAGGCTATTTTGTTTTTTAAAGCATAGCAATTTATTTTAATTAATTTTAAAATGCCCCTTGTTGGTTGAAGCCTGCAGTAGCATCTTCAGCCACTAGAGGCAGGCTTCCCTAACCAGCACATAGCTTTGCAGTCCGCACCGTTTGAAGCCAAGGTAATTAGGATGAAGGAGAATTGCAGACCACTCATTCTGCCGTGCTGTAGGGCAGCCTCCCATCAGAGGAGGGGAGAAGACATACTCCTCCCTTAGAGGAACATGGGTGGTCGTGCTATGCCTTCACTCAAACAGAGACAGGCACATGGTCTCCAGCATTTTTTTAATTAATTGTCAAAAGTAACAATGAAGAGGGAGAGGAACTAGAGATCAAATTGCCAACATACGCTGGATCATGGAGAAAGCTAGGGAGTTCCAGAAAAACATCTACTTCTGCTTCATTGACAATGCTAAAGTCTTTGATTGTGTGGATCACAACAAATTGTAGTAAGTTCTTAAAGAGATGGGAGTACCAGTCCATCTTATTTATCTCTTGAGAAACCTATATGCGGGTCAAGAAGCAACAGTGAGAACTGAACACGGAACCACTGATTGGTTCAAAATTCAGAAAGGAGTTCGACAAGGCTGTATACTGTCACCCTGCCTATTTAACTTATATGCAGAGCACATCATAAGAAAGGCGGGGCTAGATGAATCACAAGTTGGAACTAAGATTGCTGAGAGAAATATCAACAACCTCAGATACGCAGATGATACCACTCTAATGGCAGAAAGTGAAGAGGAACTAAAGAGCATCTTGATGCAGGTGAAGGAGGAGAGTGCAAAAGTTGACTTGAAACTCAACATTAAGAAAACTAAGATCATGGCATCTGGTCCTCTCACTTCCTGGCAAATAGATGGGGAAGAAATGGAGGTAGTGACAGATTTTATTTTCCTGGGCTCCAAGATCACCGCAGATGGTGACTGCAGCCAAGAAATTAAAAGACGCTTGCTCCTTGGGAGGAAAGCTATGGCAAATCTAGGCAGCATACTAAAAAGCAGAGACATCACCCTGCCAACAAAAGTGTGTATAGTGAAGGCTCTGGTTTTCCCAGTTGCAATGTATGGCTGTGAAAGCTGGACCATCAGGAAGGCTGAGCGCCAAAGGATTGAGGCCTTTGAATTGTGGTGCTGGAGGAGACTCCTGCGAGTCCTTTGGACCACAAGGCAATCCAACCGGTCAGTCCTAGAGGAGATCAACCCTGACTGCTCTTTAGAAGGCCAGATACTGAAGATGAAACTCAAATACTTTGGCCACCTAATGAGAAGGAAGGACTCCCTGGAGAAGAGCCTAATGCTGGGAACAATAGATGGCAAAAGAAGGAGGGGACAGCAGAGGATGGGGTGGCTAGATGGAGTCACTGAAGCAGTTGGTGTGAGCTTAAATGGACTCCGGGAGATGGTGGAGGACAGGAAGGCCTGGAGGAAGGTAGTCCATGGGGTCGCGATGGGTCGGACACGACTTTGCAACTAACAACAACAATGAACAGTAACAAATTTAAGTACACAACATGTGACTCATTTACAGCTATCATCATCATCATCCATTTCATTTCTGTAGCACCCCATAGGCAAAGCTCTCTGGTCTTTCTAATCACTCAAGATGGCTATCTGGTAGAAGCAAGGTTATCTGATAAAACTATCCCAGGTCATCTTAACAGAAACACCAAAAAAAGTGTCCAGCTCTTGAAAACTGTACAACTTTGCTTGAAGGCTTTGTTGTCTCAAAGTATGGACTATTTGAAATCGTGCAAGGCTGGATTGATTTGCTAGACTGCAATAAAAAGAGTATGCTCTTGTTTATGCTGCAGTGCAAATAAAAGATAAGTGAATTGAAACAGTTTTGGATGTTTGTCTCTTAATTGCTGATTCTGTCCTAACCACATATGAATTTCAAATACTCGCCTCCCTTGCCCCCACCTTTTATACAGGGAAAAGTTAACAAGTACCACGTTTATTTGAATATGGATTGTCCTTGATGACCCTGCTTTTCCTGGGAACAAACTTATTCTTCTTGGGTATACTCAGAGAGATGCAGAAGTTACCTAATTGCAGTACCACCCAATTTACGGCTTACTTTCTCTGTGCTGTAATGGAGAAGGGCCTCTGAACCCCTGAGGCTTGTGAGACAATGAGAGACCTCTTTGGACAGAACAAGTGAAGGGACAAATCTCAAATGACATGCCCTCTTCTCATTTGTTTATGTGGTTCCCTCTGCTTAGAGTTCCTTTGGTGTAAAGACTGCAGAAGGAATGCACTCTGAGCAAGCCTCAGGGATGCAAGCCAATAGAAGCTATGGGTGTAAGCCTACAGATGTTTACACTAAAAAGTCTTACAAGATGGCTGGCTGGAGAATGCGTGGACTTGCAAGGCTTTTATATTTCCAAGCATGTGTAGGATTGTGATCTGCGTTTTCCTTTTGTATGCGGAATCATTGTAGCTAAATCTAACAACATTTGAAGCTGAGTTCTTTCACATCTTTCTCATCTTCAGAACACACAGAAACCGTTCTGTGAAATCTTGAAAGCTTGTCACATCTTTTAAATAACATGCCAATTCCAATATAATATACTGCCTCAGCAGTTCTGTCCCTCTGTTTCTGTACATTGAGTATGTTGACCAATAATTTATAGGTTTTTTCATATTTTAATATTTTCCAGGGAAAACTAATGTACCAGCAAATGCTAATGGCTTTGTGCAAAATGCTGCTTAACCTAACACAACTTTCTCAAAGTTAGAGCTAGTGTTGAATTAGATAGTGCCCATCTATTGTTATTGCACCATCTAATAATTGCTGCCATTTGTTTGTTTTTCTCTTGTCCCTTTAAGAATAGCCTTTCACACTAAAATTTAGGAGATGATACAATGGCTAGGAAATCTGCTTAATTTCTGCAGGACAGTTTTCTGTTAATGGCAAAAGAGGAGGGTCAGACAAAAAGCTGGAAAGTTCCAGGAACTGGGAAAAAACAAAACAAACAACGCAACACAACACAACACAAAGAACTTAGCACCTGGGCTGCAGTGTATTCTGTGCATCTTAAAATCTTGGTTTTTGTTTGTTTTGTTTTGTTTATAGATCATCAAAAGAAAGTTGTCCCAAAACCGTTTTAATTTGTGATGGGATGCTAAAATGTAATGGGAAATTTGCAGACCTTTGCATGTCCAGTGCCTCTACTGAAAAACAGAATAGCCAAGAAGAATTACATCAGATGGAAGCCGATTGCTTTCAAAAGCTTAAATTTCATAATAATTTGTTTTTAAGCATATAAGTTACATGACAAAGAAATCAATTTAGGCTTTAAATCAAAGCCTAGCTCAGTGCAACATTTTCAGTTGAGCAAATATCCTTGTTCTCCAGTAAATTGAATTACTGTTTTAATTCAATTTTATTTCTAATTGAAGTTTATTGCTGTTATTATCTATTGTAAGCCACCCAGAGGGCCTCACTGGCTATGGGTGTGGCATAGAAGTGTAATTAATAGATAGATAGATAGATAGATAGATAGATAGATAGATAGATAGATAGCCAGCCAGCCAGCCAGCCAGCCAGCCAGCCAGCCAGCCAGCCTTGGATTCAGAAAGTATTAAGGCAAATCATATATTCTGAGAAATTCATCTTTTCTCTCTGTAGAGGACAGAGCAGCTAGTAATTTCCTTTATACAATTCAGTTTTAATACTTTCATTGCATGTTAGTGTTGAAACTGCAGTGTATGAAGCACCTTGGCTCTTACCATTTTTAACATGAATCATTCTGATTTCAGAAGAATGCAACTAGTGTTGGCCAACCTCTCTGAAGGAAAAAAGGATACCATAGTTACCGTATGTTCTTGTATGTATGTGCACTGCCTGATGCGTTTGGTTTGTTAACCCAAGCATTAGCAACAAGCAGCATGTCTAGGTGGACAGTGTGCTGCAACTAACAGTCCACAGCTTAGAAAAACCAATTAAAAATACATTGCAACAGTAAAGTAAAACACATCAACATGAGAAGTGTTTTCTAGTGGAAGGGACCCCAGAACAAGTGTTGATGTACTTTCAGTTTCTTCTGGAATTGTAAGTAAAGCCCAGAGAAGCAAAGAGGCATATTTTACGGAGGTTGAAACTCCATGTCACCATGAGAGCTATAGATTACCTCCACAGTTAGAGGCCACCTAGTTTCTCTTGGCATCTCCATGACCTAATATTTGCATTTGGTTGTACCCTGGTTCTTCTCCGTTAGAGCAGAATGCTGAACTGTACAGGCCTTTCGCCTGATCTGGGCCTGCTCTTCTGTGTTCTCATGTTTTTCCCTCTTGCCTTGGCTTTGAGAAACATTGGTTGGCCTTGCCCTGTGATTCATTACTTTGTTTTTCCCAGTGCAGTCCTTGGCACAGAACCCCATAACAAAGTCAAAATTGTTTTAGTTAACCACTTTCACCATAAAAGATTCATAGGAAAATGCAGAAAACACTTCAACAGACCTTTGCATTAGGTTGCTTTGCTCATCACTGAGCAATTCCAGCCTATCCTGCCACTATGCTTCTTTTCTGTCATGGACTGTTTTTCTATCCCATTTCTGCATCTCTGCAGAGGGTTCAAGCAGTCCACTCTGCAAATCCTTTTCCTGCTTATTTAATTATTAGATTTTTATCCCACCGTTTTCTTTTTTTAAAAGAACTCAAAGTGCCTTACATCATTCTTCACTTCCTGTTCTCGGTCATATCCCCATAACAACAACCCTGTGAGGTCTGTTGGGTTGAGAGTCTGTGACTGGCCCAAAGTCACCCGGTTGACACCACAGCTGAGCAGGGACTTGTACCCAGGTCGCCTGAGTCCCAGTCCCATGCTCTTAACCACTACACTGCACTGGTTCCCAGTGTAGTTTCTTTACCCTAGGAAGTGCTTTTAAAATGTTTTTGGCTACATGGGGCAAGTCTTTTACAAAAGAAGCACAACAACAGCAACAAAACTGCTGACATGTCAGAACTGGGAATAATGAAGTTGTAAGGTGCTTCCGCAGCATTCAGTTTCTTAGCCAAGCCAGAATTTGCAGGGGTTTGTTGTTCTGTGGCACTATAAATAGAGCTATTAGCATCTGTATGTAAATAGGATTCTATTTTTGTTCGATGCATTGTTTGAGGAAACTAGGCCAGTTATTCAGTAGGAATTGTTTGCTGCTCAGCACTGAGCCTTACTGGGTTTTTCCAGACAGTGTAGGCTTTTTTTGCTCCTTTGCAAGATATCTATCTTCATTGTGCTTAATTTAAAAAGCGACCAGCTATGATAGGCAAATGAAGGCTTCCGGAGACTTTGATGATCCTTTGAAACAGTGCACCAGCTCTTAGAGGCTGGTCTTGTTTGAGAGCTGATGTGGCCTCATCAGTCGGTCGTTGACTGTAGATTCAGAAGCTATACAAATCTCTCCCTTGCAATTCCAGTCTGTAAAAGCCAAATAATAAAGACTTACCCAACGGAGTTATTGTGAAGAGGAAAAGGATAACACACTTGCACCTGATAAAGGTCAACAACTTTAAAGGACATAAGAAGAGCTGTGCCGGATCTGACCAGCTGCCGGGGAAGCTGGGTGGGAGGGTGCCCCAGCCCCGCTTATGGGGTTCCCATGACTGGGCACTCTGGGAACAGAACACTGGCCTGGATGGACTATGGGAAGAAGTGATTTTGATCTGCCCTGAATCGTCCACCATTTCATTTCATGCAATAACCCTTTTTCCGAGCTAAAGAAGAGGGTCATTTGGGTGCAGCCCCAGGCAGATCATCACAGTTCAGGGCTTCTTAGGTTGTCCCACATCATCCGTGGGAGGGGGTTTGCTGAAGAGCCCTCCGCTCTGAAGCCATCCCTACTGGGCTAGAAGTGAGCAGGGGCCTGATGCCAGATGCCTGCGAAGGATACGTCCGGTTCAAATACAGATGGCATGCTGCTGTGGGAACCTCTACCAACATATTTTTCTCTGAGTCTTCTTTAAATCCACAGAAACTGACAGTGCAACATCTTTTTGGCATCATCAATTACTTTTCACATATTGAGCTGCTGTTTTTTGTAACTACTGCAAAGTCTGCATTATGTTCTGCAGACGTTTCTAACCCTGTCAAGCTAATACGTGTGTCTTTCGCTTCCTGTTTAATTGGGGTCAATAGAACTGACTTGTTGGTTTTATTTCAGCTCTTAGCCCAGCCAATGAATTGCAAAAAGCAATCAGAGTTCTGACCTGGGGATGGCAGCAGAGTGTCCTTTTTTTCCATCCTGACTTGAAGTTAGGGA
This sequence comes from Varanus komodoensis, assembly GCF_004798865.1. Lineage (NCBI taxonomy): Eukaryota > Metazoa > Chordata > Lepidosauria > Squamata > Varanidae > Varanus > Varanus komodoensis. The sequence goes on along the minus strand of NW_025335798.1, from coordinate 10,959,170 downwards.
TGTTTGAAGAATTGCTTTGTGAGCCCCACATTAGGGTTGGTAAGGTCTGTGCTAGTGCCAACTTAGGACAGTGCATGTCAAGATGGTTTGTGGACTTCTGTCTTTAAGGCAGGCCATGAGTTATGCATTTTTTAACCAGGAATAGAATTTGTGCAAATAATCACCCCCCAAAACTCACAGGGCTGTACTGAAATTTGTTCAAATCACAAGGCATTTAGGTGTTTATTTGTGCAAATTTAGTTAGTGATTTAAAAAAGAGCCCCCAGTCACAATCCTGTTTTAGAGACTGAAGTCTGTGAAGAAGAACTTGACTCAGACTGCTTCAGGGGTTCAGTCAGAAGCTGGCAGGAAGTCAGTTGGACTCAAACAAGCTGGCTTTTCCTGCTGGGAGCGCTTGTGATGCTGCCTTCTCTCCATCCTTCCAGGAACCTGGGAATCTTGGCTTTGAGCCAACTCCAGTGGCTCAAAATAGCTTTCAAAGTTTTTCTCTCAGGCAGCTCCAGATCAAGATGTCATGCCAGCTTACCACTTGCTATGTTGTAGGACTTGCCTATGTTTAATAGGGCAGTGTATTTACTAATCTGCTATGTGTACACCTCGCCTTTCCATAATATGCCCAGAGTGACCAGTGACAGTGCAGTTGACAAAAATGAAATCTTCAGTTTAAACTGCAGTGGAGCAGAGGTGCCCATTGGGATGTCAAGGGGAGAGAAACTGGAGACCTCCAAATGTTTTGGACTATAACTCTCACAAGATTCCCCACCCTTGACCATGGTGACTGGGGCTGATGGAAGTTGTATAGGGCACCAGGTCACCTACCTCTGTCCTACTGTGGTATCACTTCCTCCTCCTCTTGAAGATGGCTTTAAGGAAGCATCAGACAAATTAACAGAGAGTAGATCTATCAACAACTGCTAGCTGCAATAGGTGAATGGGATTCCCTTGGGCACCGGCAGCAAACAAGAGGCAATAATCCTAATGCTTTGTTTGTATGCTTCCCAGGACCATTCTGAGTGGCCTGTGTTGAAAACAGAAAATAGTACTAGATGGGTCATGGGGCCAAACTACACATTACCAAAAGGCACCTGTATCTTTTTCATCTTACTGCTGGGGGTCTTTAACATGCATTTTGACCCTTAATGTGATTTCTCAAGGCAGCCCAGCGACTGCAGTGATGCAGCCCACATGGTATGGTTTGGACATGGTCCTGTTTGCAGAATGTTCAAGCACACCTCCAAGGCAACTCATGGAAGTCAAGTAAATTTAGAAGGCCTGTGCTTATATTTGAAATGGAATACAAGACCTCCTCAAATTTCCTTGCTGTTTCAGCCTCCCAGCTGCAAACAGACACTAGACTGATCTATGGGGTCTCAGGCTGAGATGGATAGAAATCCATACAATTAATCTGCATGTGTTTTAGTCCCAAAGTCCATACTTCTTGTCATTCTGCCTTTTATTTTTATTATTTTTGTTTGTTTCCTTTAGCATTCCAAGAACTAAGGACTGAACTAGACATGCAATAATTTGCTATTAGGATCACATGAAGTTTTTTTTAAATAGCCACGTAGGGGTAGGGAGTGGAAAGAATCAGATCAAAACCATGTATTGTGGGAGGGAAGCTATCTTCCTGCCTGTGCATTTTTTTCCAATTAGAATTCCCTGTTTTAGCACAGTGGACATCTGTCCTTCTTCCTATGTGATGCCTGTAAATTTTCCTACATGGGGAAACATTAATAAGATAATTGTTATAGGAGAGAAAAGTCTGAATCCCCCAGAGCCATGTTCTTGATTGCCAGTTTGCAGTCACCAGTGATGTTTATTTTACTCTAACCATGGGAGACCCTTCCTTGGATCAACTCTTATCATGTCCGGTTGCAACCATGTAGTTTAACTTTTTGCAGCAGGTTGTTATACTCTTTCTTGCAGTTTTCTTGATACCCTGAAAGTGCCACTTCCAAATGGTTTCATTTGCTGTGGGCCATGAGTGATAAGACAGCTCAGTCAGTGACCTAGTTAAGAAAATTACTAGGGTTTTGCTTTTTTGTTTTTTTGGTTTTGTTTTCCTGGTAACTATGATTATGGACAGTAGTAAATTTTTAGGGCAACCTTTCCCAGCCTAGTGCCTTCCAGATGGTTTTGGACCACAACTTACAGCTTTCTTAACCATGAACCATGCTGACTGCAGCTGATGGGAGCTGAAGTCCAAAATGTCTGGAGGACATCAGGCATAGCTGAACATGCAGCTCCAGGGTAATCTGCATGCAGAAGTAGACTGATGGTTGTACAGATTGCAGTCCATTGCAACGACTGGGGATAGCCCCAAACTAAACTAGGGCTGTATTCCTAGGCCAGGTGCTTTACGTTGTCCAGAAAATGGATGCTCGGGCCCCAAGGCAGATTACGGAGCATTGTCATCTATTTCACAGGAAGTAACTCCTTATGTCCATACAACCCATGTGAGGGATACTTTGTTTCTCCACTGTTTATTTATGTATATATTGTCACCATATCAGCGGGAAGTTGGTATTTTGTTTTGGAAAGTGCAGTGGGAAACCAGCCTAAGAAAGGCATTATATAAAGCTAGTTTTTATTCCTTCACTCGGGAACATTGAGTGGAACTAAATTGTTCCATCAGTGTCCAGCTGTCTTATCATTGTGATAGGAACACTAAGGACCTCAGTGGTGACAAATAGCATTTGTCTATCTTCTCCTTTTGCGTAACGGTTTGCCTTTCACTTCTGCTCAAAAGGCTATTTTCAGTTCTTCTTTTATATAGTTTATATTGTTTAAGATACTTGGCTTCCTAAGTGGTCTTTTTATTTCATAAAGGAACGATCTAGCATCTTCCATTTTATTTCCTGCTAGAGTTTTTATTTCACTTCTCAGGCCTGGAAATTTCACACAAGCAGGTTGCTTTCCGCACACAGTTTGTCAGACAAGGGGTCCCCTTAAATTATCTGTCCCTCCTTGCATAAAGTATTCTTCACAGTACTATGGTATTTGATTTAAGCTTCCATACATTTCTCCTGAATATTTCCAAGAGACTTACTTTGCTAAACGAGAATATAGGTACAATTGCTGGCTGGGAGTGGCTGGGATTTGTAGTGCAACGCACCTCGAGGCACCAGATTTGGGAAGGCTGCTCTAGGGCAAGCTGACACATCCTAGGACAGTTTGCATGATCTTTGCATGGTTTATTTATCTGAGCATTTAGGATCCTGCCAAGGGCTAAGAATTTTATTGTGCAAAAGCATAGTGAAATGCCTGTTTATAGCTATATATTTGCTAAGGAGGCATTTGAAGTGACCCATTGCCAAAGCAGAAATAGGTTAACTTCCCCTGAGCATTTCATGTGCCTGGATTTTGTTACCTTAAAAGCAACTGGGGAGGGAGAAATCAGGTGAGGGAGTGCTCCATGAGCCATGGAGGACCCTTTCCTCCTGTGTTGTGCTCCTAGTGAACCTTGGGAAAGAGATGCCATGGACAACAATGGCAGCTTCCATCTTGGGGTAAATAGCAGGTATGGGGTAGTTTCACCAATACCATGGCACAGCAGAAAGACTGAAGCCCCTTTTTATTTAAACAGCTTCTCAGGCCCACCTCAGGCCCAGACGATGCAGCTCCAAGCTTTCCTTAATCTCCCATCATAATAACTTTGTTCAAAGTTAGTTGTTTGCAGCTTCCTCAAGCTTTTTTCTCTGCTCATCGAAGCAGTGCGATGGAGTTATATGGATGAGGTGTCTAAGCCACGCCTTTAAAACAGATTAAGTGCATTGTGTAACTCTTTAGATTGCAGCAACTGCATTCCCCACCTCCACCCAGCGGTCTGAAGACAGCACTGATATGGAAAGGCTTTTGTTTTTTTGAAGTGTGCTGTTCTTTTTGTGAGTATTCGTTCCCCTGATATCCCAATGGGCACACGGTCCAGTTTAAACATGCTTTGTCTTTGACATTTGAGGCCTCATTTGAACTTATGATCAGCCAGAGCCCTCTAGCTATGCATATGGTGGCAAAGTCATGCACTAGTAATTACTTTGTACATGTATTTGTGAATTCCCCCACTATTTTATGTCACATGGAAATCTGGAGGGGTGCAGAGCTCCTGGGCCAAACAACAGCTCTTCTGATAGAGATTCTTTCCCTGCTCACATGTTTTCTGCATGGAATGTATTGGAGAAGTCTAGCTGGAAACAGTTAAACAGAGAAAACCAGTCTTGCTGGGTCACCATATAAATGCATCACTTAAGATCCTTTGTCCATAACCATGTGCAAGGTCAGGTAATCGTGTTAGCTTTAGTGTCCTGACAAAAGGGACTCTACAAGCTGGGCAACCCCAAAGCTGCCTGCTGCTATTCAACCAGCTGCAGTTAAAATGTATTTATTTTGGTGGCCTGACAGTCATTTGGGTGACCCAAGGAAACCTTGCATCTCCATTATGAAACTATTCTGGTATATTTATCTCAGTTTATCTGTATTTATTTATCTGAATTGGGAAGGCCTGGCTTCAGATCTTGTTTCTACCAGAAAGTGGCTTTAAGACAAACAGCTCTCTCTTAGCCACAGCAACATGATGTGCTTTACAAGCTGCATCTAGTCTGTGAAAGCTTCCCCCATAGTAGATTTGTTAACCATGAAGGGGCTACAAGAGTTCTTGGTGCATTACTAAGTTCTTGCTAAAGTAATGTGAATTGAGTGCTCCAAATGCTCTAAATGTTGAATCCTGGAGATTGTGGCTTTTATCCAGTGTTAGTTTAACTTAACTCTTTCTGTGCATATATTCCAAGTAAGACTGCCATTGCATAGGCTGGTTGTATAGGATGGTTTAGAGCCAGTGTAGCATGATGGTTAAAGTTTTGGACTAGGACCTGAGAGATCCAGGTTCTGTTCCTGAAAGTCACCTTGGGCCAGGCACTCACTCTCAGCCTAACCTGCTTCCCAGGGCTGCTGTTATGAGGCTAAAATGGAGAGCAGGAGAACAATGTAAGCTGCCCTGGGTTCCTCACAATACTATTTGAGACTTTAATCAGATCAGTAAATAATGCTTGTAGAAGGGGAGGCTTCTGGAGGCTTTGATCTACATAAGACAGAACCAGCGACCAACACAATTTTGCCCCCCGCATCCTCCTTACAGATCCCCCCCCCCGATGGACTGTTGAGCCTAACTAAAGAGGGCACATTTGTGGGAGCTGGGCCAGAATTGGGGAGACCATCATATTCCTCGTATCCCGGACTTGCTGCACTCTGCCCACTTGAACACCTACTATTCCCTTCCGTGTGACCTCAGGAAGCAGTTGTCATTGTTCTTTTCACAGGACCTGCAAGGTGGTGGGTGATTCGAACTCAGAGTCCCAAGTTAGTAGCACCATCTGCCTCCTTGGGAGGGGCTCTGAACACTCTTAACATTCTTATAGTCCATAGGCTTATACAGAGGCAGCAATTTCATGATCCCTGCCTCTGTACAAGCCTAGCTAGCTAGCTAGTTAGCTTGCATTCTGCCCTCTTTTTCAAAAGAGCAAAAGTGGCTAATGATACCAATAAAGAAGTAATTAGAGTCATTGGGTTTGATTTATTATCCTTTGGGTATTGTATGGTGATGATGGTGAATGTTGCTGCAGTAAAATCATGTTAGTGTGCAAAGTAACATCTGAAAAGAATCCCAGATCCCAGAGGATATCGCAGATTTCCCAGCGTCTGTGCTAGATCCTGAAAAGATGTGGCGCTCAGGCCCACAGACTAGAGAAAATGCACAAATTTGCTTATGCGCCCTCCCTCCCTCCCTCCCTCCCTCCCTGTGTGTGTGTGTGTGTGTGTGTGTGTGTGAGAGAGAGAGAGAGAGAGAGAG